>NC_091182.1:3661968-3879590 GCF_040958095.1 Procambarus clarkii | reverse complement strand
TCGCGCGGGGGCCAGGCGATCAGCTGTTCTTGACACTTGATGAGGAGGGGAGGTTGTTGCCACTTAGTGAGTGCATACTATTCGTGGGAACTACCGGCCGCTGCCAGGATCAGTTGATTTATTTATTATTGTTTGGCGTTGTGACATCTTTCATGCATTTTAAGTAAAATACAAACTATCTTTGTGTTTATATCATTCCCTCCATTGATCTTGTGGCTATATTATACTGAAAGCATAGAGTGATAACAGTAAGTACCTGCCTGATTCCTGATCTTGTGAGTGAGCCTTGCCAAGGCTACCACTAATTCCACCAGTTCACTGAGGTGTTAGTGGCCACCTAAAACCACCAGTTGGCGACCTTGTGGTTAACCGTAGAGCCCGATTGTTGGGGAGGGCACATGACAGTCAATGTGAACGAGTCGTGTTCCCACTCTTTCTTAATCAGAGGCCGTTGAGATTGACTGGGAGACTCTCCTGGCGTGCAGTGGCGCCGGTGAGGATCGAGTGAAGACCCCGCAGGGCTACGGTGAGTGACCTTGAGCATAACTATTGCTCACCCCAGAGTAAGAATAGAGAAGAAGATACCCCAACATTGGCGACCTTGCCAGGATATCGATCGAAGTAAAGGTTGCAGTGGTGGTACTTGGCAGTGGTGTTAGAGATCAGGTGCAGGTTATCACTCATAGCACAAGATGGAGGATGATAAAGTAGTCAAGGTTTATTGACTCTAGAGACGAACAGGTGCTGGAAGAGTGCACCAAGGCACAGTTACAGGCAATAGCGGATCATTTCGGAATAAAGCTGAAATCTGCCAGAGTGGCAGAAAGAAGGACTAGAGATAATGGCTCAGCTCAGGGCTCGAGACGAAGCTTTGGGGGAGGAACGGCCCCAAAACACCTGCCAGTGTGAGTGAACACCTGAGTATTGGTGGAAGCAGCAGGGGATCCAGCGGCAGCCGGCACAGCATTAAGCTGGAAATAATGAAGCTGCAGTTGGAAGCACAGCAGCGCAGAGAAGAGCGAGAAGCACAGCAGCGCAAAGAAGAGCGAGAGGCAGAAGCACAGATGAAGCGTGAGGAGCGAGAAGCACAGCTACGCCGGGAAGAACAAGAGCGAGAAGCACAGCAGCGCAGCGAAGAGCGAGAAGTTGGGCTGAGACAACTGGAAATAGAAGCCAACAAGAAGGTAGAGCTGAAGCGAGCTGAACTAGGACTAGGTGCACCTGCTCCGCCGCCACAGGAAGACCGACGAGTGAGGGAACGAGACCTGCCGGTCTTTGTGCCTAGTGAAGCCGAAAGTTTGAGAGAGTTGCTGCTCTGAAGAGGTGGCCGAGGGCGGAGTGGGCGGATCTAGTCCAAGGGAGGCTCACAGGTGAAGCTCGTGAAGCCTTCACTATGCTCGACTTCCAGGAATGCACCAACTACGATGCCGGTAAAACGAGCTGTGCTCCGTTCCTTCAAGCTCACGCTGGAGTGTTACCGGAAGAGGTTTAGAGAATGTACCCGGTCACCAGGAAAATCATATGCGGAGACGGCGAGGGACATGGAAAGAAAGTTCCTTAAGTGGCTGGACTCTGAAGAAGCGGGGTCGGCCGAAGAGGTCAAGGAGCTAGTGGTCATGGAAAAGTTTATGTCCGTGCTCTCTCCTGAGATCAGGATGAGGGTAAAGGAGGCGGACATAAAGAACCTGAGGGCCGCAGCCGACCGAGCCGACATGTTAGAGGAAGCACTACGCCCAAGCCGAGAGGGACAGCACCGATCACCCGTGTACTCCGGAAGCAGTAGGAATTATAGGAGGACGGATGGATGGAGGACAGAAGCGAGTTCTCCCAAGTCCCACCGCTCGAGATGGGACGACAGAGGAACAAAAGGTGCTGTAGAGCCGATAGAGGAGAACCAAGCTAAAAGTTTGGGAACTGTTACTGCAACGAAGGAAACGACAAATGGTGCGAGAAGGACACAGGGAGCGACGGCCTCTGAAGGCAGTGCTAGGGCGAGCGGGTGGCGGATGGTCTCCGCCAAGGGTCCGCTGCTACAACTGCGATAAATCGGACACGTCGCGCGGGAATGCAGACGCTTTAAGCAGCGGGGACACGTTGCTTTAGTGATGTTCGAGGACCAGAGGGCCGAGAAAGTGCGGGATGAACCCGTGCTGGACGGGGAGACGAAAGTTCACCCATTCATGTGTAAAGGAACCGTAAGGATGGGGTCGCACACCCTATCCCCGTGAAGATGCTAAGAGACACCGGGGCTGACTTTACCCTGGTAAGTGAAACCCTGTTCCCCGAGGGTTACGAAAGTACCAGTGTGGGGGTGGCAAGTGTGACCACTGTGGGAGGCCCAGTGAGGATGCCCCTACAAAAGGTAACTTTGGATTCCGATTATGGCTGCCAGACCCTAGTGGTGGGAGTCTGTACATCAATGCCCAAGATGGAGGCACAGGTCATCTTGGGGAATGACGCATGTGGAGGATACGTCCTCCCGCATCTCGTGAAGGGCGAAGAGTGCCTAGAACAATACAAGGAGACAGGCAAAGAGTTGAACGCCTGTGGGGACGAGAAGGGAATCGCACCGGTGGCGATCCCAGTTTGTGCTGTAAGGCCGAGACAGCGTGAAGAACCAGGAGGTTGTGGATCTGATGGGGCTGAGGAGACGACTGACAGCCTGGGAACAGATCACCTCTGCGTAGGACCCAGAGAACGAGTGGAGGGCGAAAGTAGCCCGAATGGTGAGTTGCAGGTGACCCTCACCGGTTCTCTAGGGGTAGACCGCACTCGTCTCGGAGAGTTACAGCAGGAGGAGTGCCCCGAATTGGTTAGTGAGGCCGAAGGAGGACGTGTGGGTCCTGAGAAGGCTTACTTTCCATTTATCTATATTATATATGCCATGCTATCCATGATGAAGGAACGATGGACACCAGGAGCGACCGTGGGAACAGTGAATAAATATGTCCAGAAGTTCAAAGAACGTCTCACTAGAGCGAAGGAACTGGCTGGGAAACACCTGAAGGAGGCGCAACGTAAGATGTCGGAGTGGTACGACAGGAGAGCTGCGCAGAGGGATTTTCAGGTCGGATCCCAAGTAATGGTTGTGCTGCCAGGTAAAGGTAGGGTGACCAAGACGCGGTTCGAGAGACCATACCGAGTGCTGCGACGGTTGGGTCCAGTGTCGTACGAGATTGGGAAGCCGGACAAACCCCGAAAGAAACAGGTGTGTCACGTAGACCACCTAAAACCTTTCTTCACTGTGGAAGGAAGAGCCGCGAGGCAGGACGGAACGGTGTCCCGAGAACCCCAGCGGAAGACGGTTCTGTGTGTACAGGGGGACCGAGAACTCCCGGAGGAGGAAAGAAAGTGGTCCAGGGCGGACGGCACCCGTCTCACCGACACTGAGAGTCTGACAAGGATCAAGGTCAAGCACATCAAGGGGGAAGGACGACGTAGTAGCGGACGCCCTATCCCACTTACACTAACCAGACATGACTCTTATTTTAAGGGGAGGGGGTATGTGACGGAGTTCCCCCCCCTTATAATTCTCCCACGCCTGCAGTAAGAGTCATGTCTACTTTTCCCAAGCGTTCTCTACGTTGCAGGCTACAATTTGATATATGGGAGAGAGTGAGTGTTCTCGGAGAGCCGAGAAATTTGTGAAATAGTAATATTTTGGCCTGTGGTTTAGGCCCTTTAGGGAGCCAAGATGGCGCTGGCCTTCCTGATTTCCCGCCAAAACCATGTGATGTCAGTGGCACCGGATTGGTCACCGACAGCAATGTGGCACCGGGAGCCAATGAAAACCTCCCGTGGCGAAGTGACGTCACGAAGGAAGGGGGTCCGGCCAGCGCGCCGAGCTGGCGCCAGCAGTCAGACACGACACGTCAGAGGTCGGACGTGCGACGATTGGTCCTGTCAGTCTGACAGTTGTTTCCCGCTCCCGTGGATTTATGCGTCACCTGAAGTCTGCCAGTACTCTGTGAGGTCTTCCCTAGTTCATGTGTTGAACCAGAGAGGGAATCGACGGTCATTTGAGCAACAAGTTCTCCAGTTAGGTACTGTGCAAGAAGCAGTGAAGCCATGCAGTGACGTATGTGACGTCTGTGGCAGTTCACCAGTTCGTGACGGCGTAGTGGCTGACAGAGCCACTGGGTAGCTTAGGAAGGAGAGGACTATTTGGGGAATCCGGACGACTGTAGCTGAGACGTAGGCGGCAGCCGTTGATGGGAGAAGACGATGTCCAGGAGACCGACTCCAACCCTTCAAGAAGTCAAGAAGGAGGACGGACCTGCAGTGAAGAGGGCACGGAGACGACGCGCTAAACGGTGGGACGACGAGTGGTTCCAGTAGGACACGACGACGTGTGTGTGGGGGCCGTTCCCGACACGAGGACCAGGAGCTACATCTCGACTCTCATCGGAGGATAGGTTGAAGTAGGTGTTTCTAGTTCCCTCCCCATTCCCCTGTAGTTAGCTATATTATTCGGCTATATTATCTAGCCTGAGGATTTTATATGTCGTGAGCAAGTCTAACCAATGTCACAATGAGGCACCAGTTTGCCGTGTAGTACTATCAAGAGTACATATAATACTTATGTTGATTATTGGTGTGTACAGGCACCAGGAACAAGTGATAAATTTACTGTGTTGTGTATATCTTTCTAGAGATTTTGATGTGAACATATAGTGATAAATTATATATAATATTATGCCAGTATTTGGAAGTTAGGCTATGTGCCCAGAAACTATTTATTTTACCATTTACTGATGTCTGATCTATATGCATTATTATGTCTGTGTTCGTGCAGTGATTAATCATTTGTGAGTACAGTGAATTATTGCGTTTTCACCCTCGAGAGAAAGTACTGAAAACTCAAGTGTTAATACTTCATAATATGTCATTGAATGAAGGGCAGTGAAAGCCGTTACAGTGAGTCATTGTAGCATTGATTGTAGAAAAGACTGTTTGAGCCTGAGTACAGTGTAACTAAGTAGTACGTGCTATTGTGCCAATATCGAGTGTGCGAGTTTCTAGTAATATTGGAGAACTTAAAGAAACAGCGCGCGTGAATCTGAAAACAAGCAATAAGCTTTCGCGCGGGGGCCAGGCGATCAGCTGTTCTTGACACTTGATGAGGAGGGGAGGTGTTGCCACTTAGTGAGTGCATACTATTCGTGGGAACTACCGGCCGCTGCCAGGATCAGTTGATTTATTTATTATTGTTTGGCCTTGTGACATCTTTCATCATTTTAAGTAAAATACAAAACTATCTTTGTGTTTATATCATTCCCTCCATTGATCTTGTGGCTATATTATCCTGAAAGCATAGAGTGATAACTGTAAGTACCTGCCTGATTCCTGATCTTGTGAGTGTGACCTTGCCAAGGCTACCACTAATTCCACCAGTTCACTGAGGTGTTAGTGGCCACCTAAACACCAGTTGGCGACCTTGTGGTTAACCGTAGAGCCCGATTGTTGGGGAGGGCACATGACAGTCAAGTGAACGAGTCGTGTTCCCACTCTTTCTTAATCAGAGGCCGTTGAGATTGACTGGGAGACTCTGCTGGCGTGCAGTGGCGCCGTGAGGATCGAGTGAAGACCCGCAGGGCTACGGTGAGTGACCTTGAGCATAACTATTGCTCACCCCAGAGTAAGAATAGAGAAGAAGATACCCCAACAATATATATATATATATATATATATATATATATATATATATATATATATATATATATATATATATATATATATATATATATATATATATATATATATATATATATATATATATATATATATATTGTGACGATAATCTCTTTCAAGAGAGATTGAGCCTGCTGTTCCCTACAAAGTACGTAAAAACAAAAGATAATATAGAAGATACGTCCAGCAAGTATCGCCAAACATTTTGCCCAGAGAGCAAATCGTACCCAGCACACAGTGACACCTGCTAGCTACCGCCACCGTAAATCAGCAAACTGCTTGTCCTTGACCTGTCGCTGATTGGCTGGTGTCCCGATATATATATATATATATATATATATTATTAAATATGACCGAAAAAGTAAGATTAATAATTCTAACACGAATTTTCTCAATCTTTCGTACATTTCGTTTCACTGTTGGAGGTAAATCAAAAATCAATTCTCCAAAATTCATTTTTATTTCTAGTCTGACGCGACACGAGCGCGTTTCGTAAAACTTATTACATTTTCAAAGACTTTAGTTCACAAATACACAACTGAATAGAACTTACGCATCTCCGATTTTATATCTACATTTGAGTGAGGTGGAAGGGGTGATGTGGCATTAACACAAGACAGAACAAGATGTGGTATTAATAGGGTATTAATTTCATCAACACAAGACAGAACAAGAGTATTAATAGGGTATTAATTTCATCAACACAAGACAGAACACGAAACAATGGATATTGAATAGAAGTGTTTGTAGAAAGCCTATTGGTCCATATTTCTTGATGCTTCTATATTGGAGCGGAGTCTTGAGGTGGGTAGAATATAGTTGTGCAATAATTGGCTGTTGATTGCTGGTGTTGACTTCTTGATGTGTAGTGCCTCGCAAACGTCAAGCCGCCTGCTATCGCTGTATCTATCGATGATTTCTGTGTTGTTTACTAGGATTTCTCTGGCGATGGTTTGGTTGTGAGAAGAGATTATATGTTCCTTAATGGAGCCCTGTTGCTTATGCATCGTTAAACGCCTAGAAAGAGATGTTGTTGTCTTGCCTATATACTGGGTTTTTTGGAGCTTACAGTCCCCAAGAGGGCATTTGAAGGCATAGACGACGTTAGTCTCTTTTAAAGCGTTCTGTTTTGTGTCTGGAGAGTTTCTCATGAGTAGGCTGGCCGTTTTTCTGGTTTTATAGTAAATCGTCAGTTGTATCCTCTGATTTTTGTCTGTAGGGATAACGTTTCTATTAACAATATCTTTCAGGACCCTTTCCTCCGTTTTATGAGCTGTGGAAAAGAAGTTCCTGTAAAATAGTCTAATAGGGGGTATAGGTGTTGTGTTAGTTGTCTCTTCAGAGGTTGCATGGCTTTTCACTTTCCTTCTTATGATGTCTTCGACGAAACCATTGGAGAAGCCGTTATTGACTAGGACCTGCCTTACCCTACAGAGTTCTTCGTCGACTTGCTTCCATTCTGAGCTGTGGCTGAGAGCACGGTCGACATATGCGTTAACAACACTCCTCTTGTACCTGTCTGGGCAGTCGCTGTTGGCATTTAGGCACATTCCTATGTTTGTTTCCTTAGTGTAGACTGCAGTGTGGAAACCTCCGCCCTTTTCCATGACTGTTACATCTAGAAAGGGCAACTTCCCATCCTTTTCCATCTCGTAAGTGAAACGCAGCACGGAACTCTGCTCAAATGCCTCCTTCAGCTCCTGCAGATGTCTGACATCAGGTACCTGTGTAAAAATGTCGTCAACATACCTGCAGTATATGGCCGGTTTCAAGTTCATGTCGACTAAGACTTTTTGCTCGATGGTACCCATGTAGAAGTTTGCAAACAGGACACCTAGGGGAGAACCCATGGCGACCCCATCTACTTGCTTCTACATGTGCCCATCCGGGCTCAAGAAGGGTGCCTCTTTAGTACAAGCTTGGAGTAGTTTCCTCAGAATATTTTCTGGTATGTCAAGAGGAGTACAGGCTGGATCACGATACACTCTGTCGGCTATCATTCCGATTGTCTCGTCCACAGGTACGTTGGTAAACAGCGATTCTACGTCCAACGAGGCTCTTATCCCTGTGGCCCGTATCCCTGCGGGACAGTATGGGTTCGAGTCACTTCTGGGGTGTGAGTTTTCAGTTGCATATTGTCCTGGGGACCATTCAGGCTTGTTCGCATTTGTGTTCCTCACGTGTGCCCCAAAGAATGCGGTGATTTGGTAAAATGCTATGCCCAAGATTACTATCCGAGTGCCGGCGGTGGGGTGGTTCAAATAGCCTCGGCTATCACCTCATTTTGTCCGGTCGTGATGGTCAAGTGGATTAAGGCGTCTTGTACATACCAGTTGCGTTGCTTCTGGGAGTATGGGTTCGAGTCACTTCTGGGGTGTGAGTTATATATATATATATATATATATATATATATATATATATATATATATATATATATATATATATATATATATATATATATATATATATATATATATATATATATATATATATATATATATATATATATACATATATATATATATATATATATATATATATATATATATATATATATATATATATATATACATGTATATATATATATATATATATATATATATATATATATATATATATATATATATATATATATATATATATACATATATATATATATATATATATATATATATATATATATATATATATATATATATATATATATATATATATATATATATATATATATTGTGACGGTAAAGCGTTGGTGTTCGGCTGTTTCAAAAGCTGGGGGCAGGGCCTCGTCACTTACTAATTACTGGCAATGAAAAGTTACTCTAAGACAAGAATGCAAATTATAGTGATAGCAATATAAATCAATAAGTGAGGTGCTGGAATACTGGCTTCAAGCTGCCACCTCCCTTAGTACACGAAAGCCAAGGCTTAGTCTACCAGCGAGAGATGTCAACTCCAAGGAGCACAGAGATATTACGAGGAGTACGGCGTGCTGCTGCCCAGACGTCGACTCTTGGTGGTGGCGTGAGTGCAGGTGCGGCGAGACACCAGCCAATCAGCAACAGGCAGGCGGAGTATGAGCAGTTTGCTGGTTACGGCGGCTGTAGCCGGTGTGTCGGGGTGTGCATGGTACGATTTGCTTCCTGGGCAAAACGTTTGGCGATACTGGTGGACGTATCTTCTATATAGTATCTTGTACTTGAACGACGTAATGATGTAGGGAAGAGCAGGCTCAATCTCTCTTGAAAGAGATTATCGTCACAATATATATATATATATATATATATATATATATATATATATATATATATATATATATATATATATATATATATATATATATATATATATATATATATATATATATATATATATATATCAAAAACAGAAACAAAAACTACTTATCAAAAACAGACCGAAGTCGACGGAGAACCCTATATAGCAGTCAAGCGTTGTATACATGTACACTTGCCCCAATTAAGGATGTACCCTTCAATCTAAGTACATAGGTATGACGTCGACCAAGCTGACGAGGCGTTTGACATGTCATCTTCAATCCGGTGCCCCCAGGAATCACATGAGACAAGCCCGTGACATCACCCTAACAAGAAAAATGTTGAACAAAAATTCCTGTATAATAGACAAAACCCAAGATGCAAGAAGATTACACATTCTTGAAGCAATTCACATAAGAATAGAACAACCTACCATGAACACCTAAATCAAGGAACTATTTACTCTACCCACCATGAGAGTAAGAAAAAGACCAGAACATAACGATGCCAACACAGAAGACACTGTTTAACATAACAGGCCAATTACACCTGATTAATCTTTGTATGTAGATAGGAGCTGCCTCGTACGGGCCAATAGGCCTTCGGCAGTTACCCCTATTATTATGTTCTTATTTACTTCACCCTCCATTAATCCCTTATGAATCCCGCCATGTTTTTACCTTTATTGTCTTATCACAACAACGAACACTACAACAACGAACACCACATCAACGAACACCATAACAACGAACACTACAACAACTAGCACCACAACAATGAACATCACAACTACGAACACCACAAAAACGAACACTACAACAACGAACACTACAACAACGAACATCACAACAACGAACACAACAACAACAAACACTACAACAACGAACACCACAATAACGAACAATTCAACAACAAACACTATAACAACGAGTACTACAACAACGAACACTACAACAACGAACACCGCAACAACAAACACCACAACAACGAACACTAAAATAACGAACACCACAACAACAAACACTACAACAACGAACACTTCAACAACGAACACTACAACAACGAACACCACAAAAACGAACACTACAACAATGAACAATACAACAACGAGTACTACAACAACGAACACTACAACAACGAGTACTACAACAACGAACACTACAACATCGAACACCACAACAACGAACACCACAACAACGAACACTAAAACAACGAACACCACAACAACAAACTCTACAACAACGAACACTTCAACAACGAACACTACAACAACGAACACCACAACAACGAAAACCACAACAACGAAAACCACAACAACGAACACCAAAACAACGAACACCACAACAACGAACATCTCAAACACGAACATCACAACACCGAACACTACAACAACGAACACTAAACCAACGAACACTACAACAACGAACATCACAACAACGAACACCACAACAACGAACACTACAACAACGAACACCACAACAATGAACATCACAACAACGAACACCACAAAAACGAACACTAAACCAACGAACACTACAACAACGAACATCACAACAACGAACACCACAACAACGAACACAACAACAACAACGAACACCATAACAAGGAACACCAAAATAACGAACACTACAACAATGAACACTACAACAACGAACACCACAACAACGAACATCTCAACAACGAACACTACAACAATGAACACTACAACAACGAACACCACAACAACGAACATCTCAACAACGAACACTACAACAACGAACATCACAACAACGACCATCACAAAAACGAACATCTCAACAACAAACATCTCAACAACGAGCACCACAACAACGAACACTAGAACAACGAACACCACAACAACGAACACCACAATAATGAACACTACAACAACGAACAATAGAACAACGAACACCACAACAACGAACACCACAATAATGAACACTACAACAACGAAAATCAGAACAACGAACACTTCAACAACGAACACTACAACAACGAGCACTACAACTACGAACATCTTAACAACAAACACCACAACAACGAACTTTACAACAACGAGCATCTCAACAACGAACATCTCAAAAACGAACATCTCAACAACGAACACTATAAACAACGAACACCACAACAACGAACATCACAACAATGAACACCACAACAACGAACATCTCAACAACGAACACTACAACAACGAACACTAGAACAACCAACACCACAACAACGAACACCACAATAATGAACACTACAACAACGAACACTAGAACAACCAACACCACAACAACAAACACCACAATAATGAACACTACAACAACGAAAATCAGAACAACGAACACTTCAACAACGAACACTACAACAAAGAACACTACAACTACGAACATCTCAACAACAAACACCACAACAACGAGCTTTACAACAACGAACATCACAACAACGAACATCTCAACAAAGAACACCACAATAATGAACACTACAACAACGAAAATCAGAACAACGAACACTACAACAACGAACACTACAACAGCGAACACTACAACTACGAAAACCTTAACAACAAACGCCACAACAACGAACACCACAACAACGAACTCCACAACAACGAATAATACAACAACGAACACCACTACAATGAACACTTCAATAATTAACACTACAACAACGAACAATACAACATTGAACACTACAACAACGAACAAAACAACAACGAACACTTCAACAACGAACACTACAACAACGAACACCACAACAACGAACTCCACAACAACGAACTTTACAACAACGAACACCTCAACAACGAACATTACAACAACGAAAATATAAAAAACGACCATTACAACAACGAACACCACTACAATGAACACTACAATAATTAACACTACAACAACGAACAATACAACATTGAACACTACAACAACGAACAAAACAACAATGAACACTTCAACAACGAACACTACAACAACGAACACCACAACAACGAACACCACAACAACGAACACTACAACAACGAACACCACAACAACAAACACCACAACAACGAACACTACAACAGCGAACACTACAACTACGAAAACCTTAACAACAAACAACACAACAACGAATAACACAACAACGAACACCACAACAACGAACTCCACAACAACGAACTTTACAACAACGAACACCTCAACAACGAACATTACAACAACGAAAATATAAAAAACGACCATTACAACAACGAACACCACTACAATGAACACTACAATAATTAACACTACAACAACGAACAATACAACATTGAACACTACAACAACGAACTAAACAACAACGAACACTTCAACAACGAACACTACAACAACGAACACCACAACAACGAACACCACAACAACGAACACTACAACAACGAACACCACAACAACGAACACCACAACAACGAACACTACAACAACTAACATTACAACAACGAACACTACAACAACAAACACTACAACAACGAACACCACATCAACGAACACCACAACAACGAACATCTCAACAACTAACATCTCAACAACGAACACTACAACAACAAACACTACAACAACGAACATCACAACAACGAACATTACAACAACGACCACCACAACAACGAACATCTCAACAACGAACCTCTCAACAACGAACACTACAACAACGAACATCACAACAACGAACATTACAACAACGACCACCACAACAACGAACATCTCAACAACGAACCTCTCAACAACGAACATCTCAACAACGAACACTACAACAACGAACATCTCAACAACGAATATCTCAACAACGAACACTACAACAACGAACACTACAACAACGAACACCAAAACAATGAACAATACAACAACGAACACTACAACAACGAACACTACCACAACGAACACCACAACAACGAACACTACAACAACGAACACTAAAACAACGAACACTACAACAACGAACATCTCAACAACGAACATCTCAACAACGAACACTACAACAATGAACACTACAACAACGAACACCACAACAACGAACATCTCAACAACGAACACTACAACAACGAACATCACAACAACGACCATCACAAAAACGAACATCTCAACAACAAACATCTCAACAACGAACACCACAACAACGAACACTAGAACAACGAACACCACAACAACGAACACCACAATAATGAACACTACAACAACGAACACTAGAACAACGAACACCACAACAACGAACACCACAATAATGAACACTACAACAACGAAAATCAGAACAACGAACACTTCAACAACGAACACTACAACTACGAACACTACAACTACGAACATCTTAACAACAAACACCACAACAACGAACTTTACAACAACGAGCATCTCAACAACGAACATCTCAAAAACGAACATCTCAACAACGAACACTATAAACAACGAACACCACAACAACGAACATCACAACAATGAACACCACAACAACGAACATCTCAACAACGAACACTACAACAACGAACACTAGAACAACCAACACAACAACAACGAACACCACAATAATGAACACTACAACAACGAACACTAGAACAACGAACACCACAACAACGCACACCACAATAATGAACATTACAACAACGAAAATCAGACAACGAACACTTCAACAACGAACACTACAACAAAGAACACTACAACTACGAACATCTTAACAACAAACACCACAACAACGAGCTTTACAACAACGAACATCACAACAACGAACATCTCAACAAAGAACACCTCAATAATGAACACTACAACAACGAAAATCAGAACAAGGAACACTACAACAACGAACACTACAACAGCGAACACTACAACAACGAAAACCTTAACAACAAACACCACAACAACGAACACCACAACAACGAATAATGCAACAACGAACACCACAACAACGAACTCCACAACAACGAACTTTACAACAACGAACACCTCAACAACGAACATTACAACAACGAAAATATCAAAAACGACCATTACAACAACGAACACCACTACAATGAAAACTACAATAATTAACACTACAACAACGAAAAAAACAACATTGAACACTACAACAACGAACAAAACAACAACGAATACTTCAACAACGAACACTACAACAACGAACACCACAACAACGAACACCACAACAACGAACACTACAACAACGAACACCACAACAACGAACACCACAACAACGAACACTACAACAACTAACATTACAACAACGAACACTACAACAACAAACACTACAACAACGAACACCACATCAACGAACACCACAACAACGAACATCTCAACAACGAACATCTCAACAACGAATATCTCAACAACGAACACTACAACAACGAACATCTCAACAACGAATATCTTAACAACGAACACCAAAACAACGAACAATACAACAACGAACACTACAACAACGAACACTACCACAACAAACACCACAACAACGAACACTACAACAACGAACACTAAAACAACGAACACTACAACAACCAACATCTCAACAACGAACATCTCAACAACGAACACTACAACAATGAACACTACGACAACGAACACCACAACAACGAACATCTCAACAACGAACACTACAACAACGAACGTCTCAACAACGAACCTCTCAACAACGAACATCTCAACAACGAACACTACAACAACGAACATCTCAACAACGAATATCTTAACAACGAACACTACAACAACGAACACTACAACAACGAACACCAAAACAACGAACAATACAACAACGAACACTACAACAACGAACACTACCACAACGAACACCACAACAACGAACACTAAAACAACGAACACTACAACAACGAACACTACAACAACGAACATCTCAACAACGAACACTACAACAACGAACATCACAACAACGACCATCACAAAAACGAACATCTCAACAACAAACATTCCAGCAACGAACACCACAACAACGAACACTACAACAACGAACACCACAGCAACGAACACCACAATAATGAACACTACAACAACGAACACTAGAACAACGAACACCACAACAACGAACACCACAATAATGAACACTACAACAACGAAAATCAGAACAACGAACACTTCAACAATGAACACTACAACAAAGAACACTACAACTACGAACATCTTAACAACAAACACCACAACAACGAACTTTACAACAACGAACATCTCAACAACGAACATCTCAACAACGAACCTCTCAACAACGAACACTATAAACAACGAACACCACAACAACAAACATCACAACAACGAACACCACAACAACGAACATCTCAACAACGAACTCTACAACTACGAACATCTCAACAACAAACACCACAACAACGAACTTTACAACAACGAACATCTCAACAACGAACATCTCAACAACGAACCTCTCAACAACGAACACTACAACAACGAACACCACAACAATGAACATCACAACAACGAACACCACAACAACGAACATCTCAACAACGAACACTACAACAACGAACACCGCAACAATGAACATCACAACAACTAACACCACAACAACGAACATCTCAACAACGAACATCTCAACATCGAACGTTTCAACAACGAACATCTCAACTACGAACACTACAACAATGAACACTATAACAACGAGCACCACAACAACGAACATCTCAACAACGAACACTACAACAACGAACACCACAAGAACGAACCTCACAACAACGAACATCACAACAACGAACATCTCAAAAACGAACACCACAATAATGAACACTACAACAACGAAAATCAGAACAACGAACACTACAACAACGAACACTACAACTACGAAAACCTTAACAACAAACACCACAACAACGAACTTTACAACAAAGAACACCACAACAAGGAACAATACAACAAAGTACACCACAACAACGAACTCCACAACAACGAACTTTACAGCAACGAACACCTCAACAACGAACATTACAAAAACGAAAATCACAAAAACGACCATTACAACAACGAACACCACTACAACGAACACTAAAACAACGAACACTACAACAACGAACATCTCAACAACGAACATCTCAACAATGAACACTACAACAATGAACACTACAACAACGAACACCACAACAACGAACACCACAACAACGAACACTACAACAACGAACACCACATCAACGAACACCATAACAACGAACACTACAACAACTAGCACCACAACAATGAACATCACAACTACGAACACCACAAAAACGAACACTACAACAACGAACACTACAACAACGAACATCACAACAACGAACACAACAACAACAAACACTACAACAACGAACACCACAATAACGAACAATTCAACAACAAACACTATAACAACGAGTACTACAACAACGAACACTACAACAACGAACACCGCAACAACAAACACCACAACAACGAACACTAAAATAACGAACACCACAACAACAAACACTACAACAACGAACACTTCAACAACGAACACTACAACAACGAACACCACAAAAACGAACACTACAACAATGAACAATACAACAACGAGTACTACAACAACGAACACTACAACAACGAGTACTACAACAACGAACACTACAACATCGAACACCACAACAACGAACACCACAACAACGAACACTAAAACAACGAACACCACAACAACAAACTCTACAACAACGAACACTTCAACAACGAACACTACAACAACGAACACCACAACAACGAAAACCACAACAACGAAAACCACAACAACGAACACCAAAACAACGAACACCACAACAACGAACATCTCAAACACGAACATCACAACACCGAACACTACAACAACGAACACTAAACCAACGAACACTACAACAACGAACATCACAACAACGAACACCACAACAACGAACACTACAACAACGAACACCACAACAATGAACATCACAACAACGAACACCACAAAAACGAACACTAAACCAACGAACACTACAACAACGAACATCACAACAACGAACACCACAACAACGAACACAACAACAACAACGAACACCATAACAAGGAACACCAAAATAACGAACACTACAACAATGAACACTACAACAACGAACACCACAACAACGAACATCTCAACAACGAACACTACAACAATGAACACTACAACAACGAACACCACAACAACGAACATCTCAACAACGAACACTACAACAACGAACATCACAACAACGACCATCACAAAAACGAACATCTCAACAACAAACATCTCAACAACGAACACCACAACAACGAACACTAGAACAACGAACACCACAACAACGAACACCACAATAATGAACACTACAACAACGAACAATAGAACAACGAACACCACAACAACGAACACCACAATAATGAACACTACAACAACGAAAATCAGAACAACGAACACTTCAACAACGAACACTACAACAACGAACACTACAACTACGAACATCTTAACAACAAACACCACAACAACGAACTTTACAACAACGAGCATCTCAACAACGAACATCTCAAAAACGAACATCTCAACAACGAACACTATAAACAACGAACACCACAACAACGAACATCACAACAATGAACACCACAACAACGAACATCTCAACAACGAACACTACAACAACGAACACTAGAACAACCAACACCACAACAACGAACACCACAATAATGAACACTACAACAACGAACACTAGAACAACCAACACCACAACAACAAACACCACAATAATGAACACTACAACAACGAAAATCAGAACAACGAACACTTCAACAACGAACACTACAACAAAGAACACTACAACTACGAACATCTCAACAACAAACACCACAACAACGAGCTTTACAACAACGAACATCACAACAACGAACATCTCAACAAAGAACACCACAATAATGAACACTACAACAACGAAAATCAGAACAACGAACACTACAACAACGAACACTACAACAGCGAACACTACAACTACGAAAACCTTAACAACAAACGCCACAACAACGAACACCACAACAACGAACTCCACAACAACGAATAATACAACAACGAACACCACTACAATGAACACTTCAATAATTAACACTACAACAACGAACAATACAACATTGAACACTACAACAACGAACAAAACAACAACGAACACTTCAACAACGAACACTACAACAACGAACACCACAACAACGAACTCCACAACAACGAACTTTACAACAACGAACACCTCAACAACGAACATTACAACAACGAAAATATAAAAAACGACCATTACAACAACGAACACCACTACAATGAACACTACAATAATTAACACTACAACAACGAACAATACAACATTGAACACTACAACAACGAACAAAACAACAATGAACACTTCAACAACGAACACTACAACAACGAACACCACAACAACGAACACCACAACAACGAACACTACAACAACGAACACCACAACAACAAACACCACAACAACGAACACTACAACAGCGAACACTACAACTACGAAAACCTTAACAACAAACAACACAACAACGAATAACACAACAACGAACACCACAACAACGAACTCCACAACAACGAACTTTACAACAACGAACACCTCAACAACGAACATTACAACAACGAAAATATAAAAAACGACCATTACAACAACGAACACCACTACAATGAACACTACAATAATTAACACTACAACAACGAACAATACAACATTGAACACTACAACAACGAACACTTCAACAACGAACACTACAACAACGAACACCACAACAACGAACACCACAACAACGAACACTACAACAACGAACACCACAACAACGAACACCACAACAACGAACACTACAACAACTAACATTACAACAACGAACACTACAACAACAAACACTACAACAACGAACACCACATCAACGAACACCACAACAACGAACATCTCAACAACTAACATCTCAACAACGAACACTACAACAACAAACACTACAACAACGAACATCACAACAACGAACATTACAACAACGACCACCACAACAACGAACATCTCAACAACGAACCTCTCAACAACGAACACTACAACAACGAACATCACAACAACGAACATTACAACAACGACCACCACAACAACGAACATCTCAACAACGAACCTCTCAACAACGAACATCTCAACAACGAACACTACAACAACGAACATCTCAACAACGAATATCTCAACAACGAACACTACAACAACGAACACTACAACAACGAACACCAAAACAATGAACAATACAACAACGAACACTACAACAACGAACACTACCACAACGAACACCACAACAACGAACACTACAACAACGAACACTAAAACAACGAACACTACAACAACGAACATCTCAACAACGAACATCTCAACAACGAACACTACAACAATGAACACTACAACAACGAACACCACAACAACGAACATCTCAACAACGAACACTACAACAACGAACATCACAACAACGACCATCACAAAAACGAACATCTCAACAACAAACATCTCAACAACGAACACCACAACAACGAACACTAGAACAACGAACACCACAACAACGAACACCACAATAATGAACACTACAACAACGAACACTAGAACAACGAACACCACAACAACGAACACCACAATAATGAACACTACAACAACGAAAATCAGAACAACGAACACTTCAACAACGAACACTACAACTACGAACACTACAACTACGAACATCTTAACAACAAACACCACAACAACGAACTTTACAACAACGAGCATCTCAACAACGAACATCTCAAAAACGAACATCTCAACAACGAACACTATAAACAACGAACCCCACAACAACGAACATCACAACAATGAACACCACAACAACGAACATCTCAACAACGAACACTACAACAACGAACACTAGAACAACCAACACAACAACAACGAACACCACAATAATGAACACTACAACAACGAACACTAGAACAACGAACACCACAACAACGCACACCACAATAATGAACATTACAACAACGAAAATCAGACAACGAACACTTCAACAACGAACACTACAACAAAGAACACTACAACTACGAACATCTTAACAACAAACACCACAACAACGAGCTTTACAACAACGAACATCACAACAACGAACATCTCAACAAAGAACACCTCAATAATGAACACTACAACAACGAAAATCAGAACAAGGAACACTACAACAACGAACACTACAACAGCGAACACTACAACAACGAAAACCTTAACAACAAACACCACAACAACGAACACCACAACAACGAATAATGCAACAACGAACACCACAACAACGAACTCCACAACAACGAACTTTACAACAACGAACACCTCAACAACGAACATTACAACAACGAAAATATCAAAAACGACCATTACAACAACGAACACCACTACAATGAAAACTACAATAATTAACACTACAACAACGAACAAAACAACATTGAACACTACAACAACGAACAAAACAACAACGAATACTTCAACAACGAACACTACAACAACGAACACCACAACAACGAACACCACAACAACGAACACTACAACAACGAACACCACAACAACGAACACCACAACAACGAACACTACAACAACTAACATTACAACAACGAACACTACAACAACAAACACTACAACAACGAACACCACATCAACGAACACCACAACAACGAACATCTCAACAACGAACATCTCAACAACGAATATCTCAACAACGAACACTACAACAACGAACATCTCAACAACGAATATCTTAACAACGAACACCAAAACAACGAACAATACAACAACGAACACTACAACAACGAACACTACCACAACAAACACCACAACAACGAACACTACAACAACGAACACTAAAACAACGAACACTACAACAACCAACATCTCAACAACGAACATCTCAACAACGAACACTACAACAATGAACACTACGACAACGAACACCACAACAACGAACATCTCAACAACGAACACTACAACAACGAACGTCTCAACAACGAACCTCTCAACAACGAACATCTCAACAACGAACACTACAACAACGAACATCTCAACAACGAATATCTTAACAACGAACACTACAACAACGAACACTACAACAACGAACACCAAAACAACGAACAATACAACAACGAACACTACAACAACGAACACTACCACAACGAACACCACAACAACGAACACTAAAACAACGAACACTACAACAACGAACACTACAACAACGAACATCTCAACAACGAACACTACAACAACGAACATCACAACAACGACCATCACAAAAACGAACATCTCAACAACAAACATTCCAGCAACGAACACCACAACAACGAACACTACAACAACGAACACCACAGCAACGAACACCACAATAATGAACACTACAACAACGAACACTAGAACAACGAACACCACAACAACGAACACCACAATAATGAACACTACAACAACGAAAATCAGAACAACGAACACTTCAACAATGAACACTACAACAAAGAACACTACAACTACGAACATCTTAACAACAAACACCACAACAACGAACTTTACAACAACGAACATCTCAACAACGAACATCTCAACAACGAACCTCTCAACAACGAACACTATAAACAACGAACACCACAACAACAAACATCACAACAACGAACACCACAACAACGAACATCTCAACAACGAACTCTACAACTACGAACATCTCAACAACAAACACCACAACAACGAACTTTACAACAACGAACATCTCAACAACGAACATCTCAACAACGAACCTCTCAACAACGAACACTACAACAACGAACACCACAACAATGAACATCACAACAACGAACACCACAACAACGAACATCTCAACAACGAACACTACAACAACGAACACCGCAACAATGAACATCACAACAACTAACACCACAACAACGAACATCTCAACAACGAACATCTCAACATCGAACGTTTCAACAACGAACATCTCAACTACGAACACTACAACAATGAACACTATAACAACGAGCACCACAACAACGAACATCTCAACAACGAACACTACAACAACGAACACCACAAGAACGAACCTCACAACAACGAACATCACAACAACGAACATCTCAAAAACGAACACCACAATAATGAACACTACAACAACGAAAATCAGAACAACGAACACTACAACAACGAACACTACAACTACGAAAACCTTAACAACAAACACCACAACAACGAACTTTACAACAAAGAACACCACAACAAGGAACAATACAACAAAGTACACCACAACAACGAACTCCACAACAACGAACTTTACAACAACGAACACCTCAACAACGAACATTACAAAAACGAAAATCACAAAAACGACCATTACAACAACGAACACCACTACAACGAACACTAAAACAACGAACACTACAACAACGAACATCTCAACAACGAACATCTCAACAATGAACACTACAACAATGAACACTACAACAACGAACACCACAACAACGAACACCACAACAACGAACACTACAACAACGAACACCACAATAACGAACACCACAACAACGAACACTACAACAACGATCACCACAACAACGAAAATTACAACAATGAACACTACAACAACTAACATTACAACAACGAACACTACAACAACAAACACTACAACAACGGACGCTACAACAACGAACACCACAACAACGAACATTAGAACAACGAACACTACAACAACGAACGTTATAAGAACGAACTTCACAACAAGGAACACCACAACAACAAACACTACAACAACGAACGTTACAACAATGAACACTACAAGAACGAACACCACAACAACGAACATTACAACAACGAACACTACAAAACAACGAACACTAAAACAACGAGCACTGCAACAACGAACACTACAACAAAAAACACTACAACAACGAACACTATAACAACGAACACTACAACAACGAACACCACATCAACGAACACCACAACAACGAAAATCTCAACAACGAACATCTCAACAACGAACCTCTCAACAGCGAATATCTCAACAACGAACACTACAACAACGTTCATCTCAACAACGAACATCTCAACAACGAACACCACAACAACGAACACTACAACAACGAACACTACAACAACGAACACCACAACAACGAACACTACAACAACGAACACTACAACAACGAACACTACCACAACGAACTCCACAACAACGAACACTACAACAACGAACATCTCAACAACGAACATCTCAACAATGAACACTACAACAATGAACACTACAACAACGAACACCACAACAACGAACACCACAACAACGAACACTACAACAACGAACACCACAATAACGAACACCACAACAACGAACACTACAACAACGAACACCACAACAACGAAAATTACAACAATGAACACTACAACAACTAACATTACAACAACGAACACTACAACAACAAACACTACAACAACGGACGCTACAACAACGAACACCACAACAACGAACATTAGAACAACGAACACTACAACAACGAACGTTATAAGAACGAACTTCACAACAAGGAACACCACAACAACAAACACTACAACAACGAACACTACAAAACAACGAACACTAAAACAACGAGCACTGCAACAACGAACACTACAACAATAAACACTACAACAACGAACACTATAACAACGAACACTACAACAACGAACACCACATCAACGAACACCACAACAACGAAAATCTCAACAACGAACATCTCAACAACGAACCTCTCAACAGCGAATATCTCAACAACGAACACTACAACAACGAGCATCTCAACAACGAACATCTCAACAACGAACACCACAACAACGAACACTACAACAACGAACACTACAACAACGAACACTACAACAACGAACACCAAAACAACGAACACTACAACAACGAACACTACAACAACGAACACTACCACAACGAACTCCACAACAACGAACACTACAACAACGAACACTAAAACAACGAACACTACAACAACGAACATCTCAACAACGAACATCTCAACAACGCACACTACAACAACGAACTCCACAACAACGAACATCTCAACAACGAACACTACAACAACGAACATCACAACAACGACCATCACAAAAACAAACATCTCAACAACATACATCTACAACAACGAACACTACAACAACGAACACCACAACAACGAACACCACAATAATGAACACTACAACAACGAACACTAGAACAACGAACACCACAACAACGAACACCACAATAATGAACACTACAACAACGAACACTAGAACAACGAACACCACAACAACGAACTCCACAATTATGATCACTACAACAACGAAAATCAGAACAGCGAACACTTCAACAACGAACACTACAACAACGAACACTACAACTACGAACAACTTAACAACAAACACCACAACAACGAACTTTACAACAACGAACATGTCAACAACGAACATCTCAAAAACGAACCTCTCAACAACGAACACTATAAACAACGAACACCACAACAACAAACATCACAACAACGAACACCACAACAACGAACATCTCAACAACGAACTCTACAACTACGAAAATCTCAACAACAAACACCACAACAACGAACTTTACAACAACGAACATCTCAACAACGAACATCTCAATAACGAACCTCTCAACAACGAACACTACAACAACGAACACCACAACAATGAACATCACAACAACGAACACCACAACAACGAACATCTCTACAATGAACACTACAACAACGAACACCGCAACAATGAACATCACAACAACGAACACCACAACAACATACATCTCAACAACGAACATCTCAACATCGAACGTTTCAACAACGAACATCTCAACAACGAACACTACAACAACGAACACCGCAACAATGAACATCACAACAACGAACACCACAACAACGAACATCTCAACAACGAACATCTCAACATCGAACGTTTCAACAACGAACATCGCAACTACGAACACTACAACAATGAACACTACAACAACGAGCACCACAACAACGAACATCTCAACAACGAACACTACAACAACGAACACCACAAGAACGAACATCACAACAACGAACATCACAACAACGAACATCTCAAAAACGAACACCACAATAATGAACACTACAACAACGAAAATCAGAACAACGAACACTACAACAACGAACACTACAACTATGAAAACCTTAACAACAAACACCACAACAACTAACTTTACAACAAAGAACACCACAACAAAGAACAATACAACAACGTACACCACAACAACGAACTCTACAATAACTAACTTTACAACAACGAACACCTCAACAACGAACATTACAACAACGAAAATCACAAAAACGACCATTACAACAACGAACACCACTACAACGAACGCTAAAACAACGAACACTACAACAACGAACATCTCAACAACGAACATCTCAACAATGAACACTACAACAATGAACACTACAACAACGAACACCACAACAACGAACACCACAACAACGAACACTACAACAACGAACACCACAATAACGAACACCACAACAACGAACACTACAACAACGAACACCACAACAACGAAAATTACAACAATGAACACTACAACAACTAACATTACAACAACGAACACTACAACAACAAACACTACAACAACGGACGCTACAACAACGAACACCACAACAACGAACATTAGAACAACGAACACTACAACAACGAACGTTATAAGAACGAACTTCACAACAAGGAACACCAGAACAACAAACACTACAACAACGAACGTTACAACAATGAACACTACAAGAACGAACACTACAAGAACGAACAGTACAACAACGAACACCACAACAACGAACATTACAACAACTAACACTACAAAACAACGAACACTACAACAACGAACACTGCAACAACGAACACTACAACAATGAACACTACAAAAACGAACACTACAACAACGAACACCTCATCAACGAACACCACAACAGCGAACATCTCAACAACGAACATCTCAACAACAAATATCTCAACAACGAACACTACAACAATGAACATCACAACAACGAACATTACAACAACGACCACCACAACAACGAACATCTCAACAGCGAATATCTCAACAACGAACACTACAACAACGAACATCTCAACAACGAACATCTCAACAACGAACATCACAACAACGAACACTACAACAACGAACACTACAACAACGAACACCAAAACAACGAACACTACAACAACGAACACTACAACAACGAACACTACCACAACGAACTCCACAACAACGAACACTACAACAACGAACACTAAAACAACGAACACTACAACAACGAACATCTCAACAATGCACACTACAACAACGAACACCACAACAACGAAAACCACAACAACGAACACCACAATAATGAACACTACAACAACGAACACTAGAACAACGAACACCACAACAACGAACACCACAATAATGAACACTACAACAACGAACACCAAAACAACGAACACTACAACAACGAACACTACAACAACGAACACTACCACAACGAACACCACAACAACGAACACTACAACAACGAACACTAAAACAACGAACACTACAACAACGAACATCTCAACAACGAACACTACAACAATGAACACTACAACAACGAACAATAGAACAACGAACACCACAACAACGAACACCACAATAATGAACACTACAACAACGAACACTAGAACAACGAACACCACAACAACGAACACCACAATTATGAACACTACAACAACGAAAATCAGAACAGCGAACACTTCAACAACGAACACTACAACTACGAACATCTTAACAACAAACACCAAAACAACGAACTTTACAACAACGAACATCTCAACAACGAACATCTCAACAACGAACCTCTCAACAACGAACACTATAAACAACGAACACCACAACAACGAACATCACAACAACGAACACCACAACAACAAACATCTCAACAACGAACTCTAAAACTACGAACATCTCAACAACAAACACCACAACAACGAATTTTACAACAACGAACATCTCAACAACGAACATCTCAACAACGAACCTCTCAACAACGAACACTACAACAACGAACACCACAACAATGAACATCACAACAACGAACACCACAACAACGAACATCTCAACAACGAACATCTCAACATCGAACGTTTCAACACCGAACATCTCAACTACGAACACTACAACAATGAACACTACAACAACGAGCACCACAACAACGAACATCTCAACAACGAACACTACAACAACGAACACAACAAGAACGAACATCACAACAACGAACATCACAACAACGAACATATCAAAAATGAACACCACAATAATGAACACTACAACAACGAAAATCAGAACAACGAACACTACAACAACGAACACTACAACTACGAAAACCTTAACAACAAACACCACAACAACGAACTTTACAACAACGAACACCACAACAAAGAACAATACAACAACGAAAATCACAAAAACGACCATTACAACAACGAACACCACTACAACGAACACAAAAACAACGAACACTACAACAACGAACACTACAACAACGAACATTAGAACAACGAACACTACAACAACGAACGTTATAAGAACGAACTTCACAACAAGGAACACTACAACAACGATCACTACAACAACATACACTACAACAACGAACACTACAACAACAAACACTACAACAACGAACATTACAACAATGAACACTACAACAATGGACACTACAACAACGAACAGTACAGCAACGAACACCACAACAACGAACATTACAACAACGAACACTACAACAACGAACACTACAACAACGAACTACAACAACGAACACTACAACAACGAACACTACAACAACGAACACCACATCAACGAACACCAAAACAACGAACATCTCAACAACGAACATCTCAACAACGAATATCTCAACAACGAACATTACAACAACGAACATCACAACAACGAACATTACAACAACGACCACCACAACAACGAACATCTCAGCAACGAACCTCTCAACAACGAACATCTCAACAACGAACACTACAACAACGAACACTACAACAACGAACACTACAACAACGAACACCAAAACAACGAACACTACAACAACGAACACTACAACAACGAACACTACCACAACGAACACCACAACAACGAACACTACAACAACGAACACTAAAACAACGAACACTACAACAACGAACATCTCAACAACGAACATCTCAACAATGAACACTACAACAATGAACACTACAACAACGAACACCACAACAACGAACATCTCAACAACGAACACTACAACAACGAACATCACAACAACGACCATCACAAAAACGAACATCTCAACAACGAACATCTCAACAACGAACATTACAACAACGAACACTAGAACAACGAACACCACAACAACGAACACCACAATAATGAACACTACAACAACGAACACTAGAACAACGAACACCACAGCAACGAACACCACAATAATGAACACTACAACAACGAAAATCAGAACAACGAACATCTTAACAACAAACACCACAACAACGAACTTTACAACAACGAACATCACAACAACGAACATCTCAACAATGAACACTACAACAATGAACACTACAACAACGAACACCACAACAACGAACATCTTAACAACCAACACCACAACAACGAACTTTACAACAACGAACATCTCAACAACGAACATCTCAACAACGAACACTACAACAACGAACACCACAAGAACGAACATCACAACAACGAACATCACAACAACGAACATCTCAACAACGAACACCACAATAATGATCACTACAACTACGAAAATCAGAACAACGAACACTACAACTACGAAAACCTTAACAACAAACACCACAACAAAGAACTTAACAACAACGATCACCACAACAACGAACAATACAACAACGAACACCACAACAACGAATTCCACAACAACGAACTTTACAGCAAACACTACATTACAACATACACTACAACAACGAACACTACAACAACAAACACTACAACAACGAACATTACAACAATGAACACTACAACAATGGACACTACAACAACGAACAGTACAGCAACGAACACCACAACAACGAACATTACAACAACGAACACTACAACAACGAACACTACAACAACGAACTACAACAACGAACACTACAACAACGAACACTACAACAACGAACACCACATCAACGAACACCAAAACAACGAACATCTCAACAACGAACATCTCAACAACGAATATCTCAACAACGAATATTACAACAACGAACATCACAACAACGAACATTACAACAACGACCACCACAACAACGAACATCTCAGCAACGAACCTCTCAACAACGAACATCTCAACAACGAACACTACAACAACGAACACTACAACAACGAACACTACAACAACGAACACCAAAACAACGAACACTACAACAACGAACACTACAACAACGAACACTACCACAACGAACACCACAACAACGAACACTACAACAACGAACACTAAAACAACGAACACTACAACAACGAACATCTCAACAACGAACATCTCAACAATGAACACTACAACAATGAACACTACAACAACGAACACCACAACAACGAACATCTCAACAACGAACACTACAACAACGAACATCACAACAACGACCATCACAAAAACGAACATCTCAACAACGAACATCTCAACAACGAACATTACAACAACGAACACTAGAACAACGAACACCACAACAACGAACACCACAATAATGAACACTACAACAACGAACACTAGAACAACGAACACCACAGCAACGAACACCACAATAATGAACACTACAACAACGAAAATCAGAACAACGAACATCTTAACAACCAACACCACAACAACGAACTTTACAACAACGAACATCACAACAACGAACATCTCAACAATGAACACTACAACAATGAACACTACAACAACGAACACCACAACAACGAACATCTTAACAACCAACACCACAACAACGAACTTTACAACAACGAACATCTCAACAACGAACATCTCAACAACGAACACTACAACAACGAACACCACAAGAACGAACATCACAACAACGAACATCACAACAACGAACATCTCAACAACGAACACCACAATAATGATCACTACAACTACGAAAATCAGAACAACGAACACTACAACTACGAAAACCTTAACAACAAACACCACGACAAAGAACTTAACAACAACGATCACCACAACAACGAACAATACAACAACGAACACCACAACAACGAATTCCACAACAACGAACTTTACAGCAACGAACACCTCAACAACGAACATTACAACAACGAAAATAAAAAAAACGACCATTACAACAACGAACACCACTACAACGAACACCACTACAACGAACACTACAATAATTAACACTACTACAACGAACAATACAACATTGAACACTACAACAACGAACAAAACAACAACGAACACTTCAACAACGAACACTACAACAACGAACACCACAACAAAGAACACCACAACAACGAACACCACAACAACAAAAACTACAACAACGAACACCACAACAACGAAAATTACAACAATGAACACTACAACAACTAACATTACAACAACGAACACAACAACAACAAACACTACAACAACAAACGCTACAACAACGAACACCACAACAACGAACATTAGAACAATGAACACTACAACAACGAACGTTATAAGAACGAACTCCACAACAAGGAACACTACAACAACGAACACTACAACAACGAACACTACAACAACGAACACCACATCAACGAACACCACAACAACGAACATCTCAACAACGAACATCTCAACAACGAATATCTCAACAACGAACAATACAACAACGAACATCACAACAACGAACATTACAACAACGACCACCACAACAACGAACATCTCAACAACGAACCTCTCAACAACGAACATCTCAGCAACGAACACTACAACAACGAACATCTCAACAACGAACACTACAACAACGAACACTACAACAACGAACACTAAAACAACGAATACTACAACAACGTACACTACAACAACGAACACTACAACAACGAACACCAAAACAACAAACACTACAACAACGAACACTACAACAACGAACACTACCACAACGAACACCACAACAACGAACACTACAAAAACGAACACTAAAACAACGAACTCTACAAGAACGAACATCTCAACAACGAACATCTCAACAACGAACACTACAACAATGAACACTACAACAACGAACACCACAACAACGAACATCTCAACAACGAACACTACAACAACGAACATCACAACAACGACCATCACAAAAACGAACATCTCAACAACGAACATCTCAACAACGAACACTACAACAACGAACACTAGAACAACGAACACCACAACAACGAACACCACAATAATGAACACTACAACAACGAACATTAGAACAACGAACACCACAACAACGAATACCACAATAATGAACACTACAACATCGAGAATCAGAACAACGAACACTTCAACAACGAACACTACAACAACGAACACTACAACTGCGAACATCTTAACAACAAACACCACAACAACGAACTTTACAACAACGAACATCTCAACAACGAACATCTCAACAACGAACCTCTCAACAACGAACACTATAAACAACGAACACCACAACAACGAACATCACAACAACGAACACCACAACAACGAACATCTTAACAACGAACTCTACAACTATGAACATCTCAACAACAAACACCACAACAACGAACACTACAACAACGAACATTACAACAATGAACACTACAACAACGAACACCAAAACAACGAACACTACAACAACGAAGACAACAACAACGAACTCCACAACAACGAACACTACAACAACGAACACTAAAACAACGAACACTACAACAACGAACATCTCAACAACGAACATCTCAACAACGCACACTACAACAACGAACACCACAACAACGAACATCTCAACAACGAACACTACAACAACGAACATCACAACAACGACCATCACAAAAACAAACATCTCAACAACGTACATCTCAACAACGAACACTACAACAGCGAACACTACAACAACGAACACCACAACAACGAACACCACAATAATGAACTCTACAACAACGAACACTAGAACAACGAACACCACAACAACGAACACCACAATAATGAACACTACAACAACGAACACCAAAACAACGAACACTACAACAACAAACACTACAACAACGAACACTACCACAACGAACACCACATCAACGAACACTACAACAACGAACACTAAAACAACGAACACTACAACAACGAACATCTCAACAACGAACAATACAACATTGAACACTACAACAACGAACACTAGAACAACGAACACCACAACAACGAACACCACAATAATGAACACTACAACAACGAACACTAGAACAACGAACACCACAACAACGAACACCACAATTATGAACACTACAACAACGAAAATCAGAACAGCGAACACTTCAACAACGAACACTACAACAACGAACACTACAACTACGAACATCTTAACAACAAACACCACAACAACGAACTTAACAACAACGAACATCTCAACAACGAACATATCAACAAAGAACCTCTCAACAACGAACACTATAAACAACGAACACCACAACAACGAACATCACAACAACGAACACCACAATAACAAACATCTCAACAACGAACTCTAAAACTACGAACATCTCAACAACAAACACCACAACAACGAACTTTACAACAACGAACATCTCAACAACGAACATCTCAACAACGAACCTCTCAACAACGAACACTACAACAACGAACACCACAACAATGAACATCACAACAACGAACACCACAACAACGAACATCTCAACAACGAACATCTCAACATCGAACGTTTCAACAACGAACATCTCAACTACGAACACTACAACAATGAACCCTACAACAATGAGCACCACAACAACGAACATCTCAACAACGAACACTACAACAACGAACACCACAAGAACGAACATCACAACAACGAACATCACAACAACGAACATCTCAAAAACGAACACCACAATAATGAACACTACAACAACGAAAATCAGAACAATGAACACTACAACTACGAAAACCTCAACAACAAACTCCACAACAACGAACTTTACAACAACGAACACCACAACAAAGAACAATACAGCAACGAACACCAAAACAACGAACACTACAACAACGAACACTACAACAACGAACACTACCACAACGAACACCACAACAACGAACACTACAACAACGAACACTAAAACAACGAACACTACAACAACGAACATCTCAACAACGAACATCTCAACAATGAACACTACAACAATGAACACTACAACAACGAACACCACAACAACGAACATCTCAACAACGAACACTACAACAACGAACATCACAACAACGACCATCACAAAAACGAACATCTCAACAACGAACATCTCAACAACGAACATTACAACAACGAACACTAGAACAACGAACACCACAACAACGAACACCACAATAATGAACACTACAACAACGAACACTAGAACAACGAACACCACAGCAACGAACACCACAATAATGAACACTACAACAACGAAAATCATAACAACGAACACTTCAACAACGAACACTACAATTACGAACATCTTAACAACCAACACCACAACAACGAACTTTACAACAACGAACATCTCAACAACGAACATCTCAACAACGAACACTACAACAACGAACACCACAAGAACGAACATCACAACAACGAACATCACAACAACGAACATCTCAACAACGAACACCACAATAATGATCACTACAACTACGAAAATCAGAACAACGAACACTACAACTACGAAAACCTTAACAACAAACACCACAACAAAGAACTTAACAACAACGATCACCACAACAACGAACAATACAACAACGAACACCACAACAACGAATTCCACAACAACGAACTTTACAGCAACGAACACCTCAACAACGAACATTACAACAACGAAAATCACAAAAACGACCATTACAACAACGAACACCACTACAACGAACACTACAATAATTAACACTACTACAACGAACAATACAACATTGAACACTACAACAACGAACAAAACAACAACGAACACTTCTACAACGAACACTACAACAACGAACACCACAACAAAGAACACCACAACAACGAACACCACAACAACAGAAACTACAACAACGAACACCACAACAACGAAAATTACAACAATGAACACTACAACAACTAACATTACAACAACGAACACAACAACAACAAACACTACAACAACAAACGCTACAACAACGAACACCACAACAACGAACATTAGAACAATGAACACTACAACAACGAACGTTATAAGAACGAACTCCACAACAAGGAACACTACAACAACGAACACTACAACAATGAACACTACAACAACGAACACCACATCAACGAACACCACAACAACGAACATCTCAACAACGAACATCTCATCAACGAATATCTCAACAACGAACAATACAACAACGAACATCACAACAACGAACATTACAACAACGACCACCACAACAACGAACATCTCAACAACGAACCTCTCAACAACGAACATCTCAGCAACGAACACTACAACAACGAACATCTCAACAACGAACACTACAACAACGAACACTACAACAACGAACACTAAAACAACGAACACTACAACAACGTACACTACAACAACGAACACTACAACAACGAACACCAAAACAACAAACACTACAACAACGAACACTACAACAACGAACACTACCACAACGAACACCACAACAACGAACACTACAACAACGAACACTAAAACAACGAACTCTACAAGAACGAACATCTCAACAACGAACATCTCAACAACGAACACTACAACAATGAACACTACAACAACGAACACCACAACAACGAACATCTCAACAACGAACACTACAACAACGAACATCACAACAACGACCATCACAAAAACGAACATCTCAACAACGAACATCTCAACAACGAACACTACAACAACGAACACTAGAACAACGAACACCACAACAACGAACACCACAATAATGAACACTACAACAACGAACATTAGAACAACGAACACCACAACAACGAATACCACAATAATGAACACTACAACATCGAGAATCAGAACAACGAACACTTCAACAACGAACACTACAACAACGAACACTACAACTGCGAACATCTTAACAACAAACACCACAACAACGAACTTTACAACAACGAACATCTCAACAACGAACATCTCAACAACGAACCTCTCAACAACGAACACTATAAACAACGAACACCACAACAACGAACATCACAACAACGAACACCACAACAACGAACATCTTAACAACGAACTCTACAACTATGAACATCTCAACAACAAACACCAGAACAACGAACACTACAACAACGAACATTACAACAACGAACACTACAACAACGAACACCAAAACAACGAACATTACAACAACGAACACAACAACAACGAACTCCACAACAACGAACACTACAACAACGAACACTAAAACAACGAACACTACAACAACGAACATCTCAACAACGAACATCTCAACAACGCACACTACAACAACGAACACCACAACAACGAACATCTCAACAACGAACACTACAACAACGAACATCACAACAACGACCATCACAAAAACAAACATCTCAACAACGTACATCTCAACAACGAACACTACAACAGCGAACACTACAACAACGAACACCACAACAACGAACACCACAATAATGAACACTACAACAACGAACACTAGAACAACGAACACCACAACAACGAACACCACAATAATGAACACTACAACAACGAACACCAAAACAACGAACACTACAACAACAAACACTACAACAACGAACACTACCACAACGAACACCACATCAACGAACACTACAACAACGAACACTAAAACAACGAACACTACAACAACGAACATCTCAACAACGAACAATACAACATTGAACGCTACAACAACGAACACTAGAACAACGAACACCACAACAACGAACACCACAATAATGAACACTACAACAACGAACACTAGAACAACGAACACTACAACAACGAACACTAGAACAACGAACACAACAACAACGAACACCACAATTATGAACACTACAACAACGAAAATCAGAACAGCGAACACTTCAACAACGAACACTACAACAACGAACACTACAACTACGAACATCTTAACATCAAACACCACAACAACGAACTTAACAACAACGAACATCTCAACAACGAAACATATCAACAAAGAACCTCTCAACAACGAACACTATAAACAACGAACACCACAACAACGAACATCACAACAACGAACACCACAATAACGAACATCTCAACAACGAACTCTAAAACTACGAACATCTCAACAACAAACACCACAACAACGAACTTTACAACAACGAACATCTCAACAACGAACATCTCAACAACGAACCTCTCAACAACGAACACTACAACAACGAACACCACAACAATGAACATCACAACAACGAACACCACAACAACGAACATCTCAACAACGAACATCTCAACATCGAACGTTTCAACAACGAACATCTCAACTACGAACACTACAACAATGAACACTACAACAATGAGCACCACAACAACGAACATCTCAACAACAAACACCACAACAACGAACTTAACAACAACGAACATCTCAACAACGAACATATCAACAAAGAACCTCTCAACAACGAACACTATAAACAACGAACACCACAACAACGAACATCACAACAACGAACACCACAATAACAAACATCTCAACAACGAACTCTAAAACTACGAACATCTCAACAACAAACACCACAACAACGAACTTTACAACAACGAACATCTCAACAACGAACATCTCAACAACGAACCTCTCAACAACGAACACTACAACAACGAACACCACAACAATGAACATCACAACAACGAACACCACAACAACGAACATCTCAACAACGAACATCTCAACATCGAACGTTTCAACAACGAACATCTCAACTACGAACACTACAACAATGAACACTACAACAATGAGCACCACAACAACGAACATCTCAACAACGAACACTACAACAACGAACACCACAAGAACGAACATCACAACAACGAACATCACAACAACGAACATCTCAAAAACGAACACCACAATAATGAACACTACAACAACGAAAATCAGAACAACGAACACTACAACTACGAAAACCTCAACAACAAACTCCACAACAACGAACTTTACAACAACGAACACCACAACAAAGAACAATACAACAACGAACACCAAAACAACGAACACTACAACAACGAACACTACAACAACGAACACTACCACAACGAACACCACAACAACGAACACTACAACAACGAACACTAAAACAACGAACACTACAACAACGAACATCTCAACAACGAACATCTCAACAATGAACACTACAACAATGAACACTACAACAACGAACACCACAACAACGAACATCTCAACAACGAACACTACAACAACGAACATCACAACAACGACCATCACAAAAACGAACATCTCAACAACGAACATCTCAACAACGAACATTACAACAACGAACACTAGAACAACGAACACCACAACAACGAACACCACAATAATGAACACTACAACAACGAACACTAGAACAACGAACACCACAGCAACGAACACCACAATAATGAACACTACTACAACGAAAATCATAACAACGAACACTTCAACAACGAACACTACAATTACGAACATCTTAACAACCAACACCACAACAACGAACTTTACAACAACGAACATCTCAACAACGAACATCTCAACAACGAACACTACAAAAACGAACACCACAAGAACGAACATCACAACAACGAACATCACAACAACGAACATCTCAACAACGAACACCACAATAATGATCACTACAACTACGAAAATCAGAACAACGAACACTACAACTACGAAAACCTTAACAACAAACACCACAACAAAGAACTTAACAACAACGAACAATACAACAACGAACACCACAACAACGAATTCCACAACAACGAACTTTACAGCAACGAACACCTCAACAACGAACATTACAACAACGAAAATCACAAAAACGACCATTACAACAACGAACACCACTACAACGAACACCACTACAACGAACACTACAATAATTAACACTACTACAACGAACAATACAACATTGAACACTACAACAACGAACAAAACAACAACGAACACTTCTACAACGAACACTACAACAACGAACACCACAACAAAGAACACCACAACAACGAACACCACAACAACAGAAACTACAACAACGAACACCACAACAACGAAAATTACAACAATGAACACTACAACAACTAACATTACAACAACGAACACAACAACAACAAACACTACAACAACAAACGCTACAACAACAAACACCACAACAACGAACATTAGAACAATGAACACTACAACAACGAACGTTATAAGAACGAACTCCACAACAAGGAACACTACAACAACGAACACTACAACAACGAACACTACAACAACGAACACCACATCAACGAACACCACAACAACGAACATCTCAACAACGAACATCTCAACAACGAATATCTCAACAACGAACAATACAACAACGAACATCACAACAACGAACATTACAACAACGACCACCACAACAACGAACATCTCAACAACGAACCTCTCAACAACGAACATCTCAGCAACGAACACTACAACAACGAACATCTCAACAACGAACACTACAACAACGAACACTACAACAACGAACACTAAAACAACGAACACTACAACAACGAACACCAAAACAACAAACACTACAACAACGAACACTACAACAACGAACACTACCACAACGAACACCACAACAACGAACACTACAACAACGAACACTAAAACAACGAACTCTACAAGAACGAACATCTCAACAACGAACATCTCAACAACGAACACTACAACAATGAACACTACAACAACGAACACCACAACAACGAACATCTCAACAACGAACACTACAACAACGAACATCACAACAACGACCATCACAAAAACGAACATCTCAACAACGAACATCTCAACAACGAACACTACAACAACGAACACTAGAACAACGAACACCACAACAACGAACACCACAATAATGAACACTACAACAACGAACATTAGAACAACGAACACCACAACAACGAATACCACAATAATGAACACTACAACATCGAGAATCAGAACAACGAACACTTCAACAACGAACACTACAACAACGAACACTACAACTGCGAACATCTTAACAACAAACACCACAACAACGAACTTTACAACAACGAACATCTCAACAACGAACATCTCAACAACGAACCTCTCAACAACGAACACTATAAACAACGAACACCACAACAACGAACATCACAACAACGAACACCACAACAACGAACATCTTAACAACGAACTCTACAACTATGAACATCTCAACAACAAACACCACAACAACGAACACTACAACAACGAACATTACAACAACGAACACTACAACAACGAACACCAAAACAACGAACACTACAACAACGAACACAACAACAACGAACTCCACAACAACGAACACTACAACAACGAACACTAAAACAACGAACACTACAACAACGAACATCTCAACAACGAACATCTCAACAACGCACACTACAACAACGAACACCACAACAACGAACATCTCAGCAACGAACACTACAACAACGAACATCACAACAACGACCATCACAAAAACAAACATCTCAACAACGTACATCTCAACAACAAACACCACAACAACGAACTTTACAACAACGAACATCTCAACAACGAACATCTCAACAACGAACCTCTCAAGAACGAACACTACAACAACGAACACCACAACAATGAACATCACAACAACGAACACCACAACAACGAACATCTCAACAACGAACATCTCAACATCGAACGTTTCAACAACGAACATCTCAACTACGAACACTACAACAATGAACACTACAACAATGAGCACCACAACAACGAACATCTCAACAACAAACACCACAACAACGAACTTAACAACAACGAACATCTCAACAACGAACATATCAACAAAGAACCTCTCAACAACGAACACTATAAACAACGAACACCACAACAACGAACATCACAACAACGAACACCACAATAACAAACATCTCAACAACGAACTCTAAAACTACGAACATCTCAACAACAAACACCACAACAACGAACTTTACAACAACGAACATCTCAACAACGAACATCTCAACAACGAACCTCTCAACAACGAACACTACAACAACGAACACCACAACAATGAACATCACAACAACGAACACCACAACAACGAACATCTCAACAACGAACATCTCAACATCGAACGTTTCAACAACGAACATCTCAACTACGAACACTACAACAATGAACACTACAACAATGAGCACCACAACAACGAACATCTCAACAACGAACACTACAACAACGAACACCACAAGAACGAACATCACAACAACGAACATCACAACAACGAACATCTCAAAAACGAACACCACAATAATGAACACTACAACAACGAAAATCAGAACAACGAACACTACAACTACGAAAACCTCAACAACAAACTCCACAACAACGAACTTTACAACAACGAACACCACAACAAAGAACAATACAACAACGAACACCAAAACAACGAACACTACAACAACGAACACTACAACAACGAACACTACCACAACGAACACCACAACAACGAACACTACAACAACGAACACTAAAACAACGAACACTACAACAACGAACATCTCAACAACGAACATCTCAACAATGAACACTACAACAATGAACACTACAACAACGAACACCACAACAACGAACATCTCAACAACGAACACTACAACAACGAACATCACAACAACGACCATCACAAAAACGAACATCTCAACAACGAACATCTCAACAACGAACATTACAACAACGAACACTAGAACAACGAACACCACAACAACGAACACCACAATAATGAACACTACAACAACGAACACTAGAACAACGAACACCACAGCAACGAACACCACAATAATGAACACTACTACAACGAAAATCATAACAACGAACACTTCAACAACGAACACTACAATTACGAACATCTTAACAACCAACACCACAACAACGAACTTTACAACAACGAACATCTCAACAACGAACATCTCAACAACGAACACTACAAAAACGAACACCACAAGAACGAACATCACAACAACGAACATCACAACAACGAACATCTCAACAACGAACACCACAATAATGATCACTACAACTACGAAAATCAGAACAACGAACACTACAACTACGAAAACCTTAACAACAAACACCACAACAAAGAACTTAACAACAACGAACAATACAACAACGAACACCACAACAACGAATTCCACAACAACGAACTTTACAGCAACGAACACCTCAACAACGAACATTACAACAACGAAAATCACAAAAACGACCATTACAACAACGAACACCACTACAACGAACACCACTACAACGAACACTACAATAATTAACACTACTACAACGAACAATACAACATTGAACACTACAACAACGAACAAAACAACAACGAACACTTCTACAACGAACACTACAACAACGAACACCACAACAAAGAACACCACAACAACGAACACCACAACAACAGAAACTACAACAACGAACACCACAACAACGAAAATTACAACAATGAACACTACAACAACTAACATTACAACAACGAACACAACAACAACAAACACTACAACAACAAACGCTACAACAACAAACACCACAACAACGAACATTAGAACAATGAACACTACAACAACGAACGTTATAAGAACGAACTCCACAACAAGGAACACTACAACAACGAACACTACAACAACGAACACTACAACAACGAACACCACATCAACGAACACCACAACAACGAACATCTCAACAACGAACATCTCAACAACGAATATCTCAACAACGAACAATACAACAACGAACATCACAACAACGAACATTACAACAACGACCACCACAACAACGAACATCTCAACAACGAACCTCTCAACAACGAACATCTCAGCAACGAACACTACAACAACGAACATCTCAACAACGAACACTACAACAACGAACACTACAACAACGAACACTAAAACAACGAACACTACAACAACGAACACCAAAACAACAAACACTACAACAACGAACACTACAACAACGAACACTACCACAACGAACACCACAACAACGAACACTACAACAACGAACACTAAAACAACGAACTCTACAAGAACGAACATCTCAACAACGAACATCTCAACAACGAACACTACAACAATGAACACTACAACAACGAACACCACAACAACGAACATCTCAACAACGAACACTACAACAACGAACATCACAACAACGACCATCACAAAAACGAACATCTCAACAACGAACATCTCAACAACGAACACTACAACAACGAACACTAGAACAACGAACACCACAACAACGAACACCACAATAATGAACACTACAACAACGAACATTAGAACAACGAACACCACAACAACGAATACCACAATAATGAACACTACAACATCGAGAATCAGAACAACGAACACTTCAACAACGAACACTACAACAACGAACACTACAACTGCGAACATCTTAACAACAAACACCACAACAACGAACTTTACAACAACGAACATCTCAACAACGAACATCTCAACAACGAACCTCTCAACAACGAACACTATAAACAACGAACACCACAACAACGAACATCACAACAACGAACACCACAACAACGAACATCTTAACAACGAACTCTACAACTATGAACATCTCAACAACAAACACCACAACAACGAACACTACAACAACGAACATTACAACAACGAACACTACAACAACGAACACCAAAACAACGAACACTACAACAACGAACACAACAACAACGAACTCCACAACAACGAACACTACAACAACGAACACTAAAACAACGAACACTACAACAACGAACATCTCAACAACGAACATCTCAACAACGCACACTACAACAACGAACACCACAACAACGAACATCTCAGCAACGAACACTACAACAACGAACATCACAACAACGACCATCACAAAAACAAACATCTCAACAACGTACATCTCAACAACGAACACTACAACAGCGAACACTACAACAACGAACACCACAACAACGAACACCACAATAATGAACACTACAACAACGAACACTAGAACAACGAACACCACAACAACGAACACCACAATAATGAACACTACAACAACGAACACCAAAACAACGAACACTACAACAACAAACACTACAACAACGAACACTACCACAACGAACACCACATCAACGAACACTACAACAACGAACACTAAAACAACGAACACTACAACAACGAACATCTCAACAACGAACAATACAACATTGAACACTACAACAACGAACACTAGAACAACGAACACCACAACAACGAACACCACAATAATGAACACTACAACAACGAACACTAGAACAACGAACACTACAACAACGAACACTAGAACAACGAACACAACAACAACGAACACCACAATTATGAACACTACAACAACGAAAATCAGAACAGCGAACACTTCAACAACGAACACTACAACAACGAACACTACAACTACGAACATCTTAACATCAAACACCACAACAACGAACTTAACAACAACGAACATCTCAACAACGAAACATATCAACAAAGAACCTCTCAACAACGAACACTATAAACAACGAACACCACAACAACTAACATCACAACAACGAACACCACAATAACGAACATCTCAACAACGAACTCTAAAACTACGAACATCTCAACAACAAACACCACAACAACGAACTTTACAACAACGAACATCTCAACAACGAACATCTCAACAACGAACCTCTCAACAACGAACACTACAACAACGAACACCACAACAATGAACATCATAACAACGAACACCACAACAACGAACATCTCAACAACGAACATCTCAACATCGAACGTTTCAACAACGAACATCTCAACTACGAACACTACAACAATGAACACTACAACAATGAGCACCACAACAACGAACATCTCAACAACGAACACTACAACAACGAACACCACAAGAACGAACATCACAACAACGAACATCACAACAACGAACATCTCAAAAACGAACACCACAATAATGAACACTACAACAACGAAAATCAGAACAACGAACACTACAACTACGAAAACCTTAACAACAAACTCCACAACAACGAACTTTACAACAACGAACACCACAACAAAGAACAATACAACAACGAACACCACAACAACGAACTCCACAACAACGAACTTTACAACAATGAACACCTCAACAACGAACATTACAACAACGAAAATCACAAAAACGACCATTACAACAACGAACACCACTACAACGAACACTACAACAACGAACATCTCAACAACGAACATCTCAACAATGAACACTCTAACAATGAACACTACAACAACGAACACCACAACAACGAACATCACAACAACGAACACTAAAACAACGAACACAACAACAACGAACACCACAACAACGAACATCTCAACAACGAACATCTCAACATCGAACGTGTCAACAACGAACATCTCAACTACGAACACTAAAACAATGAACACTACAACAACGGGCACCACAACAACGAACATCTCAACAACGAACACTACAACAACGAACACCACAAGAACGAACATCTCAACAACGAATATCTCAACAACGAACAATACAACAACGAACATCACAACAACGAACATTACAACAACGACCACCACAACAACGAACATCTCAACAACGAACCTCTCAACAACGAACATCTCAGCAACGAACACTACAACAACGAACATCTCAACAACGAACACTACAACAACGAACACTACAACAACGAACACTAAAACAACGAACACTACAACAACGTACACTACAACAACGAACACTACAACAACGAACACCAAAACAACAAACACTACAACAACGAACACTACAACACCGAACACTACCACAACGAACACCACAACAACGAACACTACAACAACGAACACTAAAACAACGAACTCTACAAGAACGAACATCTCAACAACGAACACTACAACAATGAACACTACAACAACGAACACCACAACAACGAACATCTCAACAACGAACACTACAACAACGAACATCACAACAACGACCATCACAAAAACGAACATCTCAACAACGAACATCTCAACAACGAACACTACAACAACGAACACTAGAACAACGAACACCACAACAACGAACACCACAATAATGAACACTACAACAACGAACATTAGAACAACGAACACCACAACAACGAATACCACAATAATGAACACTACAACATCGAGAATCAGAACAACGAACACTTCAACAACGAACACTACAACAACGAACACTACAACTGCGAACATCTTAACAACAAACACCACAACAACGAACTTTACAACAACGAACATCTCAACAACGAACATCTCAACAACGAACCTCTCAACAACGAACACTATAAACAACGAACACCACAACAACGAACATCACAACAACGAACACCACAACAACGAACATCTTAACAACGAACTCTACAACTATGAACATCTCAACAACAAACACCACAACAACGAACACTACAACAACGAACATTACAACAACGAACACTACAACAACGAACACCAAAACAACGAACACTACAACAACGAACACAACAACAACGAACTCCACAACAACGAACACTACAACAACGAACACTAAAACAACGAACACTACAACAACGAACATCTCAACAACGAACATCTCAACAACGCACACTACAACAACGAACACCACAACAACGAACATCTCAACAACGAACACTACAACAACGAACATCACAACAACGACCATCACAAAAACAAACATCTCAACAACGTACATCTCAACAACGAACACTACAACAGCGAACACTACAACAACGAACACCACAACAACGAACACCACAATAATGAACACTACAACAACGAACACTAGAACAACGAACACCACAACAACGAACACCACAATAATGAACACTACAACAACGAACACCAAAACAACGAACACTACAACAACAAACACTACAACAACGAACACTACCACAACGAACACCGCATCAACGAACACTACAACAACGAACACTAAAACAACGAACACTACAACAACGAACATCTCAACAACGAACAATACAACATTGAACACTACAACAACGAACACTAGAACAACGAACACCACAACAACGAACACCACAATAATGAACACTACAACAACGAACACTAGAACAACGAACACTACAACAACAAACACTAGAACAACGAACACCACAACAACGAACACCACAATTATGAACACTACAACAACGAAAATCAGAACAGCGAACACTTCAACAACGAACACTACAACAACGAACACTACAACTACGAACATCTTAACAACAAACACCACAACAACGAACTTAACAACAACGAACATCTCAACAACGAACATATCAACAAAGAACCTCTCAACAACGAACACTATAAACAACGAACACCACAACAACGAACATCACAACAACGAACACCACAATAACGAACATCTCAACAACGAACTCTAAAACTACGAACATCTCAACAACAAACACCACAACAACGAACTTTACAACAACGAACATCTCAACAACGAACATCTCAACAACGAACCTCTCAACAACGAACACTACAACAACGAACACCACAACAATGAACATCACAACAACGAACACCACAACAACGAACATCTCAACAACGAACATCTCAACATCGAACGTTTCAACAACGAACATCTCAACTACGAACACTACAACAATGAACACTACAACAATGAGCACCACAACAACGAACATCTCAACAACGAACACTACAACAACGAACACCACAAGAACGAACATCACAACAACAGACATCACAACAACGAACATCTCAAAAACGAACACCACAATAATGAACACTACAACAACGAAAATCAGAACAACGAACACTACAACTACGAAAACCTTAACAACAAACTCCACAACAACGAACTTTACAACAACGAACACCACAACAAAGAACAATACAACAACGAACACCACAACAACGAACTCCACAACAACGAACTTTACAACAATGAACACCTCAACAACGAACATTACAACAACGAAAATCACAAAAACGACCATTACAACAACGAACACCACTACAACGAACACTACAACAACGAACATCTCAACAACGAACATCTCAACAATGAACACTCTAACAATGAACACTACAACAACGAACACCACAACAACGAACATCACAACAACGAACACTAAAACAACGAACACAACAACAACGAACACCACAACAACGAACATCTCAACAACGAACATCTCAACATCGAACGTGTCAACAACGAACATCTCAACTACGAACACTAAAACAATGAACACTACAACAACGGGCACCGCAACAACGAACATCTCAACAACGAACACTACAAGAACGAACACCACAAGAACGAACATCACAACAACGAACATCACAACAACGAACATCTCAACAACGAACACCACAATAATGAGCACTACAACAACGAAAATCAGAACAACGAACACTACAACAACGAACACTACAACTACGAAAACCTTAACAACGAACACCACAACAACGAACACTTCAACAACGAACACTACAACAACGAACACCACAACAAAGAACACCACAACAACGAACACCACAACAACAAAAACTACAACAACGAACACCACAACAACGAAAATTACAACAATGAACACTACAACAACTAACATTACAACAACGAACACAACAACAACAAACACTACAACAACAAACGCTACAACAACGAACACCACAACAACGAACATTAGAACAATGAACACTACAACAACGAACGTTATAAGAACGAACTCCACAACAAGGAACACTACAACAACGAACACTACAACAACGAACACTACAACAACGAACACCACATCAACGAACACCACAACAACGAACATCTCAACAACGAACATCTCAACAACGAATATCTCAACAACGAACAATACAACAACGAACATCACAACAACGAACATTACAACAACGACCACCACAACAACGAACATCTCAACAACGAACCTCTCAACAACGAACATCTCAGCAACGAACACTACAACAACGAACATCTCAACAACGAACACTACAACAACGAACACTACAACAACGAACACTAAAACAACGAACTCTACAAGAACGAACATCTCAACAACGAACATCTCAACAACGAACACTACAACAATGAACACTACAACAACGAACACCACAACAACGAACATCTCAACAACGAACACTACAACAACGAACATCACAACAACGACCATCACAAAAACGAACATCTCAACAACGAACATCTCAACAACGAACACTTCAACAACGAACACTACAACAACGAACACCACAACAACGAACACCACAATAATGAACACTACAACAACGAACATTAGAACAACGAACACCACAACAACGAATACCACAATAATGAACACTACAACATCGAGAATCAGAACAACGAACACTTCAACAACGAACACTACAACAACGAACACTACAACTGCGAACATCTTAACAACAAACACCACAACAACGAACTTTACAACAACGAACATCTCAACAACGAACATCTCAACAACGAACCTCTCAACAACGAACACTATAAACAACGAACACCACAACAACGAACATCACAACAACGAACACCACAACAACGAACATCTTAACAACGAACTCTACAACTATGAACATCTACACAAAAACGAACATCTCAACAACGAACATCTCAACAACGAACACTTCAACAACGAACACTACAACAACGAACACCACAACAACGAACACCACAATAATGAACACTACAACAACGAACATTAGAACAACGAACAACACAACAACGAATACCACAATAATGAACACTACAACATCGAGAATCAGAACAACGAACACTTCAACAACGAACACTACAACAACGAACACTACAACTGCGAACATCTTAACAACAAACACCACAACAACGAACTTTACAACAACGAACATCTCAACAACGAACATCTCAACAACGAACCTCTCAACAACGAACACTATAAACAACGAACACCACAACAACGAACATCACAACAACGAACACCACAACAACGAACATCTTAACAACGAACTCTACAACTATGAACATCTCAACAACAAACACCACAACAACGAACACTACAACAACGAACACTAAAACAACGAACTCTACAAGAACGAACATCTCAACAACGAACATCTCAACAACGAACACTACAACAATGAACACTACAACAACGAACACCACAACAACGAACATCTCAACAACGAACACTACAACAACGAACATCACAACAACGACCATCACAAAAACGAACATCTCAACAACGAACATCTCAACAACGAACACTACAACAACGAACACTAGAACAACGAACACCACAACAACGAACACCACAATAATGAACACTACAACAACGAACATTAGAACAACGAACACCACAACAACGAATACCACAATAATGAACACTACAACATCGAGAATCAGAACAACGAACACTTCAACAACGAACACTACAACAACGAACACTACAACTGCGAACATCTTAACAACAAACACCACAACAACGAACTTTACAACAACGAACATCTCAACAACGAACATCTCAACAACGAACCTCTCAACAACGAACACTATAAACAACGAACACCACAACAACGAACATCACAACAACGAACACCACAACAACGAACATCTTAACAACGAACTCTACAACTATGAACATCTCAACAACAAACACCACAACAACGAACACTACAACAACGAACATTACAACAACGAACACTACAACAACGAACACCAAAACAACGAACACTACAACAACGAACACAACAACAACGAACTCCACAACAACGAACACTACAACAACGAACACTAAAACAACGAACACTACAACAACGAACATCTCAACAACGAACATCTCAACAACGCACACTACAACAACGAACACCACAACAACGAACATCTCAACAACGAACACTACAACAACGAACATCACAACAACGACCATCACAAAAACAAACATCTCAACAACGTACATCTCAACAACGAACACTACAACAGCGAACACTACAACAACGAACACCACAACAACGAACACCACAATAATGAACACTACAACAACGAACACTAGAACAACGAACACCACAACAACGAACACCACAATAATGAACACTACAACAACGAACACCAAAACAACGAACACTACAACAACAAACACTACAACAACGAACACTACCACAACGAACACCGCATCAACGAACACTACAACAACGAACACTAAAACAACGAACACTACAACAACGAACATCTCAACAACGAACAATACAACATTGAACACTACAACAACGAACACTAGAACAACGAACACCACAACAACGAACACCACAATAATGAACACTACAACAACGAACACTAGAACAACGAACACTACAACAACAAACACTAGAACAACGAACACCACAACAACGAACACCACAATTATGAACACTACAACAACGAAAATCAGAACAGCGAACACTTCAACAACGAACACTACAACAACGAACACTACAACTACGAACATCTTAACAACAAACACCACAACAACGAACTTAACAACAACGAACATCTCAACAACGAACATATCAACAAAGAACCTCTCAACAACGAACACTATAAACAACGAACACCACAACAACGAACATCACAACAACGAACACCACAATAACGAACATCTCAACAACGAACTCTAAAACTACGAACATCTCAACAACAAACACCACAACAACGAACTTTACAACAACGAACATCTCAACAACGAACATCTCAACAACGAACCTCTCAACAACGAACACTACAACAACGAACACCACAACAATGAACATCACAACAACGAACACCACAACAACGAACATCTCAACAACGAACATCTCAACATCGAACGTTTCAACAACGAACATCTCAACTACGAACACTACAACAATGAACACTACAACAATGAGCACCACAACAACGAACATCTCAACAACGAACACTACAACAACGAACACCACAAGAACGAACATCACAACAACGGACATCACAACAACGAACATCTCAAAAACGAACACCACAATAATGAACACTACAACAACGAAAATCAGAACAACGAACACTACAACTACGAAAACCTTAACAACAAACTCCACAACAACGAACTTTACAACAACGAACACCACAACAAAGAACAATACAACAACGAACACCACAACAACGAACTCCACAACAACGAACTTTACAACAATGAACACCTCAACAACGAACATTACAACAACGAAAATCACAAAAACGACCATTACAACAACGAACACCACTACAACGAACACTACAACAACGAACATCTCAACAACGAACATCTCAACAATGAACACTCTAACAATGAACACTACAACAACGAACACCACAACAACGAACATCACAACAACGAACACTAAAACAACGAACACAACAACAACGAACACCACAACAACGAACATCTCAACAACGAACATCTCAACATCGAACGTGTCAACAACGAACATCTCAACTACGAACACTAAAACAATGAACACTACAACAACGGGCACCACAACAACGAACATCTCAACAACGAACACTACAAGAACGAACACCACAAGAACGAACATCACAACAACGAACATCACAACAACGAACATCTCAACAACGAACACCACAATAATGAGCACTACAACAACGAAAATCAGAACAACGAACACTACAACAACGAACACTACAACTACGAAAACCTTAACAACGAACACCACAACAACGAACACTTCAACAACGAACACTACAACAACGAACACCACAACAAAGAACACCACAACAACGAACACCACAACAACAAAAACTACAACAACGAACACCACAACAACGAAAATTACAACAATGAACACTACAACAACTAACATTACAACAACGAACACAACAACAACAAACACTACAACAACAAACGCTACAACAACGAACACCACAACAACGAACATTAGAACAATGAACACTACAACAACGAACGTTATAAGAACGAACTCCACAACAAGGAACACTACAACAACGAACACTACAACAACGAACACTACAACAACGAACACCACATCAACGAACACCACAACAACGAACATCTCAACAACGAAAATCTCAACAACGAATATCTCAACAACGAACAATACAACAACGAACATCACAACAACGAACATTACAACAACGACCACCACAACAACGAACATCTCAACAACGAACCTCTCAACAACGAACATCTCAGCAACGAACACTACAACAACGAACATCTCAACAACGAACACTACAACAACGAACACTACAACAACGAACACTAAAACAACGAACTCTACAAGAACGAACATCTCAACAACGAACATCTCAACAACGAACACTACAACAATGAACACTACAACAACGAACACCACAACAACGAACATCTCAACAACGAACACTACAACAACGAACATCACAACAACGACCATCACAAAAACGAACATCTCAACAACGAACATCTCAACAACGAACACTTCAACAACGAACACTACAACAACGAACACCACAACAACGAACACCACAATAATGAACACTACAACAACGAACATTAGAACAACGAACACCACAACAACGAATACCACAATAATGAACACTACAACATCGAGAATCAGAACAACGAACACTTCAACAACGAACACTACAACAACGAACACTACAACTGCGAACATCTTAACAACAAACACCACAACAACGAACTTTACAACAACGAACATCTCAACAACGAACATCTCAACAACGAACCTCTCAACAACGAACACTATAAACAACGAACACCACAACAACGAACATCACAACAACGAACACCACAACAACGAACATCTTAACAACGAACTCTACAACTATGAACATCTCAACAACAAACACCACAACAACGAACACTACAACAACGAACATTAAACAACGAACACTACAACAACGAACACCAAAACAACGAACACTACAACAACGAACACAACAACAACGAACTCCACAACAACGAACACTACAACAACGAATACTAAAACAACGAACACTACAACAACGAACATCTCAACAACGAACATCTCAACAACGCACACTACAACAACGAACACCACAACAACGAACATCTCAACAACGAACACTACAACAACGAACATCACAACAACGACCATAACAAAAACAAACATCTCAACAACGTACATCTCAACAACGAACACTACAACAGCGAACACTACAACAACGAACACCACAACAACGAACACCACAATAATGAACACTACAACAACGAACACTAGAACAACGAACACCACAACAACGAACACCACAATAATGAACACTACAACAACGAACACCAAAACAACGAACACTACAACAACAAACACTACAACAACGAACACTACCACAACGAACACCACATCAACGAACACTACAACAACGAACACTAAAACAACGAACACTACTACAACGAACATCTCAACAACGAACAATACAACATTGAACACTACAACAACGAACACTAGAACAACGAACACCACAACAACGAACACCACAATAATGAACATTACAACAACGAACACTAGAACAACGAACACCACAACAACGAACACCACAATTATGAACACTACAACAACGAAAATCAGAACAGCGAACACTTCAACAACGAACACTACAACAACGAACACTACAACTACGAACATCTTAACAACAAACACCACAACAACGAACTTAACAACAACGAACATCTCAACAACGAACATATCAACAAAGAACCTCTCAACAACGAACACTATAAACAACGAACACCACAACAACGAACATCACAACAACGAACACCACAATAACGAACATCTCAACAACGAACTCTAAAACTACGAACATCTCAACAACAAACACCACAACAACGAACTTTACAACAACGAACATCTCAACAACGAACATCTCAACAACGAACCTCTCAACAACGAACACTACAACAACGAACACTACAACAACGAACACCACAACAATGAACATCACAACAACGAACATCTCAACAACGAACATCTCAACATCGAACGTTTCAACAACGAACATCTCAACTACGAACACTACAACAATGAACACTACAACAATGAGCACCACAACAACGAACATCTCAACAACGAACACTACAACAGCGAACACCACAAGAACGAACATCACAACAACGAACATCACAACAACGAACATCTCAAAAACGAACACCACAATAATGAACACTACAACAACGAAAATCAGAACAACGAACATCTCAAAAACGAACACCACAATAATGAACACTACAACAACGAAAATCAGAACAACGAACACTACAACTACGAAAACCTTAACAACAAACTCCACAACAACGAACTTTACAACAACGAACACCACAACAAACAACAATACAACAACGAACACCACAACAACGAACTCCACAACAACGAACTTTACAACAATGAACACCTCAACAACGAACATTACAACAACGAAAATCACAAAAACGACCATTACAACAACGAACACCACTACAACGAACACTACAACAACGAACATCTCAACAACGAACATCTCAACAATGAACACTCTAACAATGAACACTACAACAACGAACACCACAACAACGAACATCACAACAACGAACACTAAAACAACGAACACAACAACAACGAACACCACAACAACGAACATCTCAACAACGAACATCTCAACATCGAACGTGTCAACAACGAACATCTCAACTACGAACACTAAAACAATGAACACTACAACAACGGGCACCACAACAACGAACATCTCAACAACGAACACTACAACAACGAACACCACAAGAACGAACATCACAACAACGAACATCACAACAACGAACATCTCAACAACGAACACCACAATAATGAGCACTACAACAACGAAAATCAGAACAACGAACACTACAACAACGAACACTACAACTACGAAAACCTTAACAACGAACACCACAACAACGAACACCACAAGAACGAACATCACAACAACGAACATCACAACAACGAACATCTCAACAACGAACACTACAACAACGAACACCACAACAAAGAACACCACAACAACGAACACCACAACAACAAAAACTACAACAACGAACACCACAACAACGAAAATTACAACAATGAACACTACAACAACTAACATTACAACAACGAACACAACAACAACAAACACTACAACAACAAACGCTACAACAACGAACACCACAACAACGAACATTAGAACAATGAACACTACAACAACGAACGTTATAAGAACGAACTCCACAACAAGGAACACTACAACAACGAACACTACAACAACGAACACTACAACAACGAACACCACATCAACGAACACCACAACAACGAACATCTCAACAACGAACATCTCAACAACGAATATCTCAACAACGAACAATACAACAACGAACATCACAACAACGAACATTACAACAACGACCACCACAACAACGAACATCTCAACAACGAACCTCTCAACAACGAACATCTCAGCAACGAACACTACAACAACGAACATCTCAACAACGAACACTACAACAACGAACACTACAACAACGAACACTAAAACAACGAACACTACAACAACGTACACTACAACAATGAACACTACAACAACGAACACCAAAACAACAAACACTACAACAAAGAACACTACAACAACGAACACTACCACAACGAACACCACAACAACGAACACTACAACAACGAACACTAAAACAACGAACTCTACAAGAACGAACATCTCAACAACGAACATCTCAACAACGAACACTACAACAATGAACACTACAACAACGAACACCACAACAACGAACATCTCAACAACGAACACTACAACAACGAACATCACAACAACGACCATCACAAAAACGAACATCTCAACAACGAACATCTCAACAACGAACACTACAACAACGAACACTACAACAACGAACACCACAACAACGAACACCACAATAATGAACACTACAACAACGAACATTAGAACAACGAACACCACAACAACGAATACCACAATAATGAACACTACAACATCGAGAATCAGAACAACGAACACTTCAACAACGAACACTACAACAACGAACACTACAACTGCGAACATCTTAACAACAAACACCACAACAACGAACTTTACAACAACGAACATCTCAACAACGAACATCTCAACAACGAACCTCTCAACAACGAACACTATAAACAACGAACACCACAACAACGAACATCACAACAACGAACATCTTAACAACGAACTCTACAACTATGAACATCTCAACAACAAACACCACAACAACGAACACTACAACAACGAACATTACAACAACGAACACTACAACAACGAACACCAAAACAACGAACACTACAACAACGAACACAACAACAACGAACTCCACAACAACGAACAGTACAACAACGAACACTAAAACAACGAACACTACAACAACGAACATCTCAACAACGAACATCTCAACAACGCACACTACAACAACGAACACCACAACAACGAACATCTCAACAACGAACACTACAACAACGAACATCACAACAACGACCATCACAAAAACAAACATCTCAACAACGTACATCCCAACAACGAACACTACAACAGCGAACACTACAACAACGAACACCACAACAACGAACACCACAATAATGAACACTACAACAACGAACACTAGAACAACGAACACCACAACAACGAACACCACAATAATGAACACTACAACAACGAACACCAAAACAACGAACACTACAACAACAAACACTACAACAACGAACACTACCACAACGAACACCACATCAACGAACACTACAACAACGAACACTAAAACAACGAACACTACAACAACGAACATCTCAACAACGAACAATACAACATTGAACACTACAACAACGAACACTAGAACAACGAACACCACAACAACGAACACCACAATAATGAACACTACAACAACGAACACTAGAACAACGAACACCACAACAACGAACACCACAATTATGAACACTACAACAACGAAAATCAGAACAGCGAACACTTCAACAACGAACACTACAACAACGAACACTACAAATACGAACATCTTAACAACAAACACCACAACAACGAACTTAACAACAACGAACATCTCAACAACGAACATATCAACAAAGAACCTCTCAACAACGAACACTATAAACAACGAACACCACAACAACGAACATCACAACAACGAAAACCACAATAACGAACATCTCAACAACGAACTCTAAAACTACGAACATCTCAACAACAAACACCACAACAACGAACTTTACAACAACGAACATCTCAACAACGAACATCTCAACAACGAACCTCTCAACAACGAACACTACAACAACGAACACCACAACAATGAACATCACAACAACGAACACCACAACAACGAACATCTCAACAACGAACATCTCAACATCGAACGTTTCAACAACGAACATCTCAACTACGAACACTACAACAATGAACACTACAACAATGAGCACCACAACAACGAACATCTCAACAACGAACACTACAACAACGAACACCACAAGAACGAACATCACAACAACGAACATCACAACAACGAACATCTCAAAAACGAACACCACAATAATGAACACTACAACAACGAAAATCAGAACAACGAACACTACAACTACGAAAACCTTAACAACAAACTCCACAACAACGAACTTTACAACAACGAACACCACAACAAAGAACAATACAACAACGAACACCACAACAACGAACTCCACAACAACGAACTTTACAACAATGAACACCTCAACAACGAACATTACAACAACGAAAATCACAAAATCGACCATTACAACAACGAACACCACTACAACGAACACTACAACAACGAACATCTCAACAACGAACATCTCAACAATGAACACTCTAACAATGAACACTACAACAACGAACACCACAACAACGAACATCACAACAACGAACACTAAAACAACGAACACAACAACAACGAACACCACAACAACGAACATCTCAACAACGAACATCTCAACATCGAACGTGTCATCAACGAACATCTCAACTACGAACACTAAAACAATGAACACTACAACAACGAGCACCACAGCAACGAACATCTCAACAACGAACACTACAACAACGAACACCACAAGAACGAACATCACAACAACGAACATCACAACAACGAACATCTCAACAACGAACACCACAATAATGAGCACTACAACAACGAAAATCAGAACAACGAACACTACAACAACGAACACTACAACTACGAAAACCTTAACAACAAACACCACAACAACGAACACCACAACAACGAACAATACAACAACGAACACCACAACAACGAATTCCACAACAACGAACTTTACAGCAACGAACACCTCAACAACGAACATTACAACAACGAAAATCACAAAAACGACCATTACAACAACGAACACCACTACAACGAACACAACTACAACGAACACTACAATAATTAACACTACTACAACGAACAATACAACATTGAACACTACAACAACGAACAAAACAACTGCGAACATCTTAACAACAAACACCACAACAACGAACTTTAAAACAACGAACATCTCAACAACGAACATCTCAACAACGAACCTCTCAACAACGAACACTATAAACAACGAACACCACAACAACGAACATCACAACAACGAACACCATAACAACGAACATCTTAACAACGAACACTACAACTATGAACATCTCAACAACAAACACCACAACAACGAACTTTACAACAACGAACATCTCAACAACGAACACCACAACAACGAACACTACAACAACGAACACTACAACAACGAACACTACAACAACGAACATCAAAACAACGAACACTACAACAACGAACTCAACAACAACGAACACTACCACAACGAACTCCACAACAACGAACACTACAACAACGAACACTAAAACAACGAACACTACAACAACGAACATCTCAACAACGAACATCTCAACAACACACACTACAACAACGAACACCACAACAACGAACATCTCAACAACGAACACTACAACAACGAACATCACAACATCGACCATCACAAAAACAAACATCTCAACAACGTACATCTCAACAACGAACACTACAACAACGAACACTACAACAACGAACACCACAACAACGAACACCACAATAATGAACACTACAACAACGAACACTAGAACAACGAACACCACAACAACGAACACGACAATAATGAACACTACAACAACGAACACCAAAACAACGAACACTACAACAACGAACACTACAACAACGAACACTACCACAACGAACACCACATCAACGAACACTACAACAACGAACACTAAAACAACGAACACTACAACAACGAACATCTCAACAACGAACACTACAACAATGAACACTACAACAACGAACACTAGAACACTAGAACAACGAACACCACAACAACGAACACCACAATAATGAACACTACAACAACGAACACTAGAACAACGAACACCACAACAACGAACACCACAATTATGAACACTACAACAACGAAATTCAGAACAGCGAACGGTTCAACAACGAACACTACAACAACGAACACTACAACTACGAACATCTTAACAACAAACACCACAACAACGAACTTAACAACAACGAACATCTCAACAACGAACATCTTAACAAAGAACCTCTCAACAACGAACACTATAAACAACGAACACCACAACAACGAACATCACAACAACGAACACCACAATAACGAACATCTGCACAACGAACTCTAAAACTACGAACATCTCAACAACAAACACCACAACAACGAACTTTACTACAACGAACATCTCAACAACGAACATCTCAACAACGAACCTCTCAACAACGAACACTACAAAAACGAACACCACAACAATGAACATCACAACAACGAACACCACAACAACGAACATCTCAACAACGAACATCTCAACATCGAACGTTTCAACAACGAACATCTCAACTACGAACACTACAACAATGAACACTACAACAACGAGCACCACAACAACGAACATCTCAACAACGAACACTACAACAACGAACACCACAAGAACGAACATCACAACAACGAACATCACAACAACGAACATCTCAAAAACGAACACCACAATAATGAACACTACAACAACGAAAATCAGAACAACGAACACTACAACAACGAACACTACAACTACGAAAACCTTAACAACAAACACCACAACAACGAACTTTACAACAACGAACACCACAACAAAGAACAATACAACAACGAACACCACAACAACGAACTCCACAACAACGAACTTTACAACAACGAACACCTCAACAACGAACATTACAACAACGAAAATCACAAAAACGACCATTACAACAACGAACACCACTACAACGAACACTAAAACAACGAACACTACAACAACGAACATCTCAACAACGAACATCTCAACAATGAATACTACAACAATGAACACTACAACAACGAACACCACAACAACGAACATCACAACAACGAACACTAAAACAACGAACACCACAACAACGAACACCACAACAACGAGCACTACAACAACGAACACCACAACAACGAAAATTACAACAACGAACACTACAACAACAAACACTACAACAACGGACGCTACAACAAGGAACACCACAACAACGAACATTAGAACAACGAACACTACAACAACGAACGTTATAAGAACGAACTTCACAACAAGGAACACTACAACAACGAACACTACAACAACATACACTACAACAACGAACACTACAACAACAAACACTACAACAACGAACATTACAACAATGAACACTACAACAACGAACACTACAACAACGAACAGTACAACAACGAACACCACAACAACGAACATTACAACAACGAACACTACAACAACGAACACTACAACAACGAACACTACAACAACGAACTTTACAACAATGAACACTACAACAACGAACACTACAACAACGAACATTACAACAACGAACACTACAACAACGAACACCACATCAACGAACACCACAACAACGAACATCTCAACAACGAACATCTCAACAACGAATATCTCAACAACGAACACTACAACAACGAACATCACAACAACGAACATTACAACAACGACTACCACAATAACGAACATCTCAGCAACGAACCTCTCAACAACGAACATCTCAACAACGAACACTACAACAACGAACATCTCAACAACGAACATCTCAACAACGAACACTACAACAACGAACACTACAACAACGAACACTACAACAACGAACACTACAACAACGAACACCAAAACAACGAACACTACAACAACGAACACTACTACAACGAACACTACCACAACGAACACCACAACAACGAACACTACAACAACGAACACTAAAACAACGAACACTACAACAACGAACATCTCAACAACGAACATCTCAACAATGAACACTACAACAACGAACACCACAACAACGAACATCTTAACAACGAACACTACAACAACGAACATCACAACAACGACCATCACAAAAACGAACATCTCAACAACGAACATCTCAACAACGAACATTACAACAACGAACACTAGAACAACGAACACCACAACAACGAACACCACAATAATGAACACTACAACAACGAACACTAGAACAACGAACACCACAGCAACGAACACCACAATAATGAACACTACAACAACGAAAATCAGAACAACGAACACTTCAACAACGAACACTACAACAACGAACACTACAATTACGAACATCTTAACAACCAACACCACAACAACGAACTTTACAACAACGAACATCTCAACAACGAACATCTCAACAACGAACCTCTCAACAACGAACACTATGAACAACGAACACCACAACAACGAACATCACAACAACGAACACCACAACAACGAACATCTCAACAACGAACACTACAACAACGAACACTACCACAACGAACACCACAACAATGAACACTACAACAACGAACACTAAAACAACGAACACAACAACAACGAACATCTCAACAACGAACATCTCAACAATGAACACTACAACAATGAACACTACAACAAAGAACACCACAACAACGAACATCTCAACAACGAAAACTACAACAACGAACCTCACAACAACGACCATCACAAAAACGAACATCTCAACAACGAACATCTCAACAACGAACACTACAACAACGAACACTAGAACAACGAACACCACAACAACGAACACCACAATAATGAACACTACAACAACGAACATTAGAACAACGAACACCACAACAACGAATACCACAATAATGAACACTACAACAACGAAAATCAGAACAACGAACACTTCAACAACGAACACTATAACAACGAACACTACAACTGCGAACATCTTAACAACAAACACCACAACAACGAACTTTACAACAACGAACATCTCAACAACGAACATCTCAACAACGAACTTCTCAACAACGAACACTATAAACAACGAACACCACAACAACGAACATCACAACAACGAACACCACAACAACGAACATCTCAACAACGAACTCTACAACTATGAACATCTCAACAACAAACACCACAACAACGAACTTTACAACAACGAACATCTCAACAACGAACACCACAACAACGAACACTACAACAACGAACACTACAACAACGAACACTACAACAACGAACACCAAAACAACGAACACTACAACAACGAACACAACAACAACGAACACTACCACAACGAACTCCACAACAACAAACACTACAACAATGAACACTAAAACAACGAACACTACAACAACGAACATCTCAACAACGAACATCTGAACAACACACACTACAACAACGAACAGCACAACAACGAACATCTCAACAACGAACACTACAACAACGAACATCACAACAACGACCATCACAAAAACAAACATCTCAACAACGTACGTCTCAACAACGAACACTACAACAACGAACACTACAACAACGAACACCACAACAACGAACACCACAATAATGAACACTACAACAACGAACACTAGAACAACGAACACCACAACAACGAACACCACAATAATGAACACTACAACAACGAACACCAACACAACGAACACTACAACAACGAACACTACAACAACGAACACTACCACAACGAACACCACATCATCGAACACTACAACAACGAACACTAAAACAACGAACACTACAACAACGAACATCTCATCAACGAACACTACAACAATGAACACTACAACGACGAACACTAGAACAACGAACACCACAACAACAAACACCACAATAATGAACACTACAACAACGAACACTAGAACAACGAACACCACAACAACGAACACCACAATTATGAACACTACAACAACGAAAATCAGAACAGCGAACGGTTCAACAACGAACACTACAACAACGAACACTACAACTACATCTTAACAACAAACACCACAACAACGAACTTAACAACAACGAACATCTCAACAACGAACATCTCAACAAAGAACCTCTCAACAACGAACTCTAAAACTACGAACATCTCAACAACGAACTCTAAAACTACGAACATCTCAACAACAAACACCACAACAACGAACTTTACAACAACGAACATCTCAACAACGAACATCTCAACAACGAACCTCTCAACAACGAACACTACAACAACGAACACCACAACAATGAACATCACAACAACGAACACCACAACAACGAACATCTTAACAACGAACATCTCAACATCGAACGTTTCAACAACGAACATCTCAACTACGAACACTACAACAATGAACACTACAACAACGAGCACCACAACAACGAACATCTCAACAACGAACACTACAACAACGAACACCACAAGAACGAACATCACAACAACGAACATCACAACAACGAACATCTCAAAAACGAACACCACAATAATGAACACTACAACAACGAAAATCAGAACAACGAACACTACAACTACGAAAACCTTAACAACAAACACCACAACAACGAACTTTACAACAACGAACACCACAACAAAGAACAATACAACAACGAACACCACAACAACGAACTCCACAACAACGAACTTTACAACAACGAAAATCACAAAAACGACCATTACAACAACGAACACCACTACAACGAACACTAAAACAACGAACACTACAACAACGAACATCTCAACAACGAACATCTCAACAATGAACACTACAACAATGAACACTACAACAACGAACACCACAACAACGAACATCACAACAACGAACACTAAAACAACGAACACCACAACAACGAACACCACAACAACGAACACTACAACAACGAACACCACAACAACGAAAATTACAACAACGAACACTACAACAACAAACACTACAACAACGGACGCTACAACAAGGAACACCACAACAACGAACATTAGAACAACGAACACTACAACAACGAACGTTATAAGAACGAACTTCACAACAAGGAACACTACAACAACGAACACTACAACAACATACACTACAACAACGAACACTACAACAACAAACACTACAACAACGAACATTACAACAATGAACACTACAACAACGAACACTACAACAACGAACAGTACAACAACGAACACCACAACAACGAACATTACAACAACGAACACTACAACAACGAACACTACAACAACGAACTTTACAACAATGAACACTACAACAACGAACACTACAACAACGAACATTACAACAACGAACACTACAACAACGAACACCACATCAACGAACACCACAACAACGAACATCTCAACAACGAACATCTCAACAACGAATATCTCAACAACAAACACTACAACAACGAACATCACAACAACGAACATTACAACAACGACTACCACAATAACGAACATCTCAGCAACGAACCTCTCAACAACGAACATCTCAACAACGAACACTACAACAACGAACATCTCAACAACGAACATCTCAACAACGAACACTACAACAACGAACACTACAACAACGAACACTACAACAACGAACACTACAACAACGAACACCAAAACAACGAACACTACAACAACGAACACTACTACAACGAACACTACCACAACGAACACCACAACAACGAACACTACAACAACGAACACTAAAACAACGAACACTACAACAACGAACATCTCAACAACGAACATCTCAACAATGAACACTACAACAACGAACACCACAACAACGAACATCTTAACAACGAACACTACAACAACGAACATCACAACAACGACCATCACAAAAACGAACATCTCAACAACGAACATCTCAACAACGAACATTACAACAACGAACACTAGAACAACGAACACCACAACAACGAACACCACAATAATGAACACTACAACAACGAACACTAGAACAACGAACACCACAGCAACGAACACCACAATAATGAACACTACAACAACGAAAATCAGAACAACGAACACTTCAACAACGAACACTACAACAACGAACACTACAATTACGAACATCTTAACAACCAACACCACAACAACGAACTTTACAACAACGAACATCTCAACAACGAACATCTCAACAACGAACCTCTCAACAACGAACACTATGAACAACGAACACCACAACAACGAACATCACAACAACGAACACCACAACAACGAACATCTCAACAACCAACACTACAACAACGAACACTACCACAACGAACACCACAACAATGAACACTACAACAACGAACACTAAAACAACGAACACAACAACAACGAACATCTCAACAACGAACATCTCAACAATGAACACTACAACAATGAACACTACAACAACGAACACCACAACAACGAACATCTCAACAACGAAAACTACAACAACGTATCTCACAACAACGACCATCACAAAAACGAACATCTCAACAACGAACATCTCAACAACGAACACTACAACAACGAACACTAGAACAACGAACACCACAACAACGAACACCACAATAATGAACACTACAACAACGAACATTAGAACAACGAACACCACAACAACGAATACCACAATAATGAACACTACAACAACGAAAATCAGAACAACGAACACTTCAACAACGAACACTATAACAACGAACACTACAACTGCGAACATCTTAACAACAAACACCACAACAACGAACTTTACAACAACGAACATCTCAACAACGAACATCTCAACAACGAACTTCTCAACAACGAACACTATAAACAACGAACACCACAACAACGAACATCACAACAACGAACACCACAACAACGAACTCTACAACTATGAACATCTCAACAACAAACACCACAACAACGAACTTTACAACAACGAACATCTCAACAACGAACACCACAACAACGAACACTACAACAACGAACACTACAACAACGAACACTACAACAACGAACACCAAAACAACGAACACTACAACAACGAACACAACAACAACGAACACTACCACAACGAACTCCAAAACAACAAACACTACAACAATGAACACTAAAACAACGAACACTACAACAACGAACATCTCAACAACGAACATCTGAACAACACACACTACAACAACGAACAGCACAACAACGAACATCTCAACAACGAACACTACAACAACGAACATCACAACAACGACCATCACAAAAACAAACATCTCAACAACGTACGTCTCAACAACGAACACTACAACAACGAACACTACAACAACGAACACCACAACAACGAACACCACAATAATGAACACTACAACAACGAACACTAGAACAACGAACACCACAACAACGAACACCACAATAATGAACACTACAACAACGAACACCAAAACAACGAACACTACAACAACGAACACTACAACAACGAACACTACCACAACGAACACCACATCATCGAACACTACAACAACGAACACTAAAACAACGAACACTACAACAACGAACATCTCATCAACGAACACTACAACAATGAACACTACAACAACGAACACTAGAACAACGAACACCACAACAACAAACACCACAATAATGAACACTACAACAACGAACACTAGAACAACGAACACCACAACAACGAACACCACAATTATGAACACTACAACAACGAAAATCAGAACAGCGAACGGTTCAACAACGAACACTACAACAACGAACACTACAACTACATCTTAACAACAAACACCACAACAACGAACTTAACAACAACGAACATCTCAACAACGAACATCTCAACAAAGAACCTCTCAACAACGAACTCTAAAACTACGAACATCTCAACAACGAACTCTAAAACTACGAACATCTCAACAACAAACACCACAACAACGAACTTTACAACAACGAACATCTCAACAACGAACATCTCAACAACGAACCTCTCAACAACGAACACTACAACAACGAACACCACAACAATGAACATCACAACAACGAACACCACAACAACGAACATCTCAACAACGAACATCTCAACATCGAACGTTTCAACAACGAACATCTCAACTACGAACACTACAACAATGAACACTACAACAACGAGCACCACAACAACGAACATCTCAACAACGAACACTACAACAACGAACACCACAAGAACGAACATCACAGCAACGAACATCACAACAACGAACATCTCAAAAACGAACACCACAATAATGAACACTACAACAACGAAAATCAGAACAACGAACACTACAACTACGAAAACCTTAACAACAAACACCACAACAACGAACTTTACAACAACGAACACCACAACAAAGAACAATACAACAACGAACACCACAACAACGAACTCCACAACAACGAACTTTACAACAACGAACACCTCAACAACGAACATTACAACAACGAAAATCACAAAAACGACCATTACAACAACGAACACTACAACAACGAACATCTCAACAACGAACATCTCAACAATGAACACTACAACAATGAACACTACAACAACGAACACCACAACAACGAACATCACAACAACGAACACTAAAACAACGAACACCACAACAACGAACACCACAACAACGAACACTACAACAACGAACACCACAACAACGAAAATTACAACAACGAACACTACAACAACAAACACTACAACAACGGACGCTACAACAACGAACACCACAACAACGAACATTAGAACAACGAACACTACAACAACGAACGTTATAAGAACGAACTTCACAACAAGGAACACTACAACAACGAACACTACAACAACATACACTACAACAACGAACATTACAACAATGAACACTACAACAACGAACACTACAACAACGAACAGTACAACAACGAACACCACAACAACGAACATTACAACAACGAACACTACAACAACGAACACTACAACAACGAACACTACAACAACGAACTTTACAACAATGAACACTACAACAACGAACACTACAACAACGAACATTACAACAACGAACATCTCAACAACGAACATCTCAACAACGAACCTCTCAACAGCGAACACTACAATAACGAACACCACAACAATGAACATCACAACAACGAACACCACAACAACGAACATCTCAACAACGAACATCTCAACATCGAACGTTTCAACAACGAACATCTCAACTACGAACACTACAACAATGAACACTACAACAACGAGCACCACAACTACGAACATCTCAACAACGAACACTACAACAACGAACACCACAAGAACGAACATCACAGCAACGAACATCACAACAACGAACATCTCAAAAACGAACACCACAATAATGAACACTACAACAACGAAAATCAGAACAACGAACACTACAACAACGAACACTACAACTACGAAAACCTTAACAACAAACACCACAACAACGAACTTTACAACAACGAACACCACAACAAAGAACAATACAACAACGAACACCACAACAACGAACTCCACAACAACGAACTTTACAACAACGAACACCTCAACAACGAACATTACAACAACGAAAATCACAAAAACGACCATTACAACAACGAACACCACTACAACGAACACTAAAACAACGAACACTACAACAACGAACATCTCAACAACGAACATCTCAACAAAGAACACTACAACAATGAACACTACAACAACGAACACCACAACAACGAACATCACAACAACGAACACTAAAACAACGAACACCACAACAACGAACACCACAACAACGAACACTACAACAACGAACACCACAACAACGAAAATTACAACAACGAACACTACAACAACAAACACTACAACAACGGACGCTACAACAACGAACACCACAACAACGAACATTAGAACTACGAACACTACAACAACGAACGTTACAACAATGAACACTACAACAACGAACACTACAACAATGAACACTACAACGACGAACACTAGAACAACGAACACCACAACAACAAACACCACAATAATGAACACTACAACAACGAACACTAGAACAACGAACACCACAACAACGAACACCACAATTATGAACACTACAACAACGAAAATCAGAACAGCGAACGGTTCAACAACGAACACTACAACAACGAACACTACAACTACATCTTAACAACAAACACCACAACAACGAACTTAACAACAACGAACATCTCAACAACGAACATCTCAACAAAGAACCTCTCAACAACGAACTCTAAAACTACGAACATCTCAACAACGAACTCTAAAACTACGAACATCTCAACAACAAACACCACAACAACGAACTTTACAACAACGAACATCTCAACAACGAACATCTCAACAACGAACCTCTCAACAACGAACACTACAACAACGAACACCACAACAATGAACATCACAACAACGAACACCACAACAACGAACATCTTAACAACGAACATCTCAACATCGAACGTTTCAACAACGAACATCTCAACTACGAACACTACAACAATGAACACTACAACAACGAGCACCACAACAACGAACATCTCAACAACGAACACTACAACAACGAACACCACAAGAACGAACATCACAACAACGAACATCACAACAACGAACATCTCAAAAACGAACACCACAATAATGAACACTACAACAACGAAAATCAGAACAACGAACACTACAACTACGAAAACCTTAACAACAAACACCACAACAACGAACTTTACAACAACGAACACCACAACAAAGAACAATACAACAACGAACTCCACAACAACGAACTTTACAACAACGAAAATCACAAAAACGACCATTACAACAACGAACACCACTACAACGAACACTAAAACAACGAACACTACAACAACGAACATCTCAACAACGAACGTCTCAACAATGAACACTACAACAATGAACACTACAACAACGAACACCACAACAACGAACATCACAACAACGAACACTAAAACAACGAACACCACAACAACGAACACCACAACAACGAACACTACAACAACGAACACCACAACAACGAAAATTACAACAACGAACACTACAACAACAAACACTACAACAACGGACGCTACAACAAGGAACACCACAACAACGAACATTAGAACAACGAACACTACAACAACGAACGTTATAAGAACGAACTTCACAACAAGGAACACTACAACAACGAACACTACAACAACATACACTACAACAACGAACACTACAACAACAAACACTACAACAACGAACATTACAACAATGAACACTACAACAACGAACACTACAACAACGAACAGTACAACAACGAACACCACAACAACGAACATTACAACAACGAACACTACAACAACGAACACTACAACAACGAACTTTACAACAATGAACACTACAACAACGAACACTACAACAACGAACATTACAACAACGAACACTACAACAACGAACACCACATCAACGAACACCACAACAACGAACATCTCAACAACGAACATCTCAACAACGAATATCTCAACAACAAACACTACAACAACGAACATCACAACAACGAACATTACAACAACGACTACCACAATAACGAACATCTCAGCAACGAACCTCTCAACAACGAACATCTCAACAACGAACACTACAACAACGAACATCTCAACAACGAACATCTCAACAACGAACACTACAACAACGAACACTACAACAACGAACACTACAACAACGAACACTACAACAACGAACACCAAAACAACGAACACTACAACAACGAACACTACTACAACGAACACTACCACAACGAACACCACAACAACGAACACTACAACAACGAACACTAAAACAACGAACACTACAACAACGAACATCTCAACAACGAACATCTCAACAATGAACACTACAACAACGAACACCACAACAACGAACATCTTAACAACGAACACTACAACAACGAACATCACAACAACGACCATCACAAAAACGAACATCTCAACAACGAACATCTCAACAACGAACATTACAACAACGAACACTAGAACAACGAACACCACAACAACGAACACCACAATAATGAACACTACAACAACGAACACTAGAACAACGAACACCACAGCAACGAACACCACAATAATGAACACTACAACAACGAAAATCAGAACAACGAACACTTCAACAACGAACACTACAACAACGAACACTACAATTACGAACATCTTAACAACCAACACCACAACAACGAACTTTACAACAACGAACATCTCAACAACGAACATCTCAACAACGAACCTCTCAACAACGAACACTATGAACAACGAACACCACAACAACGAACATCACAACAACGAACACCACAACAACGAACATCTCAACAACCAACACTACAACAACGAACACTACCACAACGAACACCACAACAATGAACACTACAACAACGAACACTAAAACAACGAACACAACAACAACGAACATCTCAACAACGAACATCTCAACAACGAACTTCTCAACAACGAACACTATAAACAACGAACACCACAACAACGAACATCACAACAACGAACACCACAACAACGAACTCTACAACTATGAACATCTCAACAACAAACACCACAACAACGAACTTTACAACAACGAACATCTCAACAACGAACACCACAACAACGAACACTACAACAACGAACACTACAACAACGAACACTACAACAATGAACACTAAAACAACGAACACTACAACAACGAACATCTCAACAACGAACATCTGAACAACACACACTACAACAACGAACAGCACAACAACGAACATCTCAACAACGAACACTACAACAACGAACATCACAACAACGACCATCACAAAAACAAACATCTCAACAACGTACGTCTCAACAACGAACACTACAACAACGAACACTACAACAACGAACACCACAACAACGAACACCACAATAATGAACACTACAACAACGAACACTAGAACAACGAACACCACAACAACGAACACCACAATAATGAACACTACAACAACGAACACCAAAACAACGAACACTACAACAACGAACACTACAACAACGAACACTACCACAACGAACACCACATCATCGAACACTACAACAACGAACACTAAAACAACGAACACTACAACAACGAACATCTCATCAACGAACACTACAACAATGAACACTACAACAACGAACACTAGAACAACGAACACCACAACAACAAACACCACAATAATGAACACTACAACAACGAACACTAGAACAACGAACACCACAACAACGAACACCACAATTATGAACACTACAACAACGAAAATCAGAACAGCGAACGGTTCAACAACGAACACTACAACAACGAACACTACAACTACATCTTAACAACAAACACCACAACAACGAACTTAACAACAACGAACATCTCAACAACGAACATCTCAACAAAGAACCTCTCAACAACGAACTCTAAAACTACGAACATCTCAACAACGAACTCTAAAACTACGAACATCTCAACAACAAACACCACAACAACGAACTTTACAACAACGAACATCTCAACAACGAACATCTCAACAACGAACCTCTCAACAACGAACACTACAACAACGAACACCACAACAATGAACATCACAACAACGAACACCACAACAACGAACATCTCAACAACGAACATCTCAACATCGAACGTTTCAACAACGAACATCTCAACTACGAACACTACAACAATGAACACTACAACAACGAGCACCACAACAACGAACATCTCAACAACGAACACTACAACAACGAACACCACAAGAACGAACATCACAGCAACGAACATCACAACAACGAACATCTCAAAAACGAACACCACAATAATGAACACTACAACAACGAAAATCAGAACAACGAACACTACAACTACGAAAACCTTAACAACAAACACCACAACAACGAACTTTACAACAACGAACACCACAACAAAGAACAATACAACAACGAACACCACAACAACGAACTCCACAACAACGAACTTTACAACAACGAACACCTCAACAACGAACATTACAACAACGAAAATCACAAAAACGACCATTACAACAACGAACACTACAACAACGAACATCTCAACAACGAACATCTCAACAATGAACACTACAACAATGAACACTACAACAACGAACACCACAACAACGAACATCACAACAACGAACACTAAAACAACGAACACCACAACAACGAACACCACAACAACGAACACTACAACAACGAACACCACAACAACGAAAATTACAACAACGAACACTACAACAACAAACACTACAACAACGGACGCTACAACAACGAACACCACAACAACGAACATTAGAACAACGAACACTACAACAACGAACGTTATAAGAACGAACTTCACAACAAGGAACACTACAACAACGAACACTACAACAACATACACTACAACAACGAACATTACAACAATGAACACTACAACAACGAACACTACAACAACGAACAGTACAACAACGAACACCACAACAACGAACATTACAACAACGAACACTACAACAACGAACACTACAACAACGAACACTACAACAACGAACTTTACAACAATGAACACTACAACAACGAACACTACAACAACGAACATTACAACAACGAACATCTCAACAACGAACATCTCAACAACGAACCTCTCAACAGCGAACACTACAATAACGAACACCACAACAATGAACATCACAACAACGAACACCACAACAACGAACATCTCAACAACGAACATCTCAACATCGAACGTTTCAACAACGAACATCTCAACTACGAACACTACAACAATGAACACTACAACAACGAGCACCACAACTACGAACATCTCAACAACGAACACTACAACAACGAACACCACAAGAACGAACATCACAGCAACGAACATCACAACAACGAACATCTCAAAAACGAACACCACAATAATGAACACTACAACAACGAAAATCAGAACAACGAACACTACAACAACGAACACTACAACTACGAAAACCTTAACAACAAACACCACAACAACGAACTTTACAACAACGAACACCACAACAAAGAACAATACAACAACGAACACCACAACAACGAACTCCACAACAACGAACTTTACAACAACGAACACCTCAACAACGAACATTACAACAACGAAAATCACAAAAACGACCATTACAACAACGAACACCACTACAACGAACACTAAAACAACGAACACTACAACAACGAACATCTCAACAACGAACATCTCAACAAAGAACACTACAACAATGAACACTACAACAACGAACACCACAACAACGAACATCACAACAACGAACACTAAAACAACGAACACCACAACAACGAACACCACAACAACGAACACTACAACAACGAACACCACAACAACGAAAATTACAACAACGAACACTACAACAACAAACACTACAACAACGGACGCTACAACAACGAACACCACAACAACGAACATTAGAACTACGAACACTACAACAACGAACGTTACAACAATGAACACTACAACAACGAACACTACAACAACGAACATTACAACAACGAACACTACAACAACGAACACCATATCAACGAACACCACAACAACGAACATCTCAAAAACGAATATCTCAACAACGAACACTACAACAACGAACATCACAACAACGAACATTACAACAACGACCACCACAATAACGAACATCTCAGCAACGAACCTCTCAACAACGAACATCTCAACAACGAACACTACAACAACGAACATCTCAACAATGAACATCTCAACAACGAACACTACAACAACGAACACTACAACAACGAACACTACAACAACGAACACTACAACAACGAACACTAAAACAACGAACTCTACAACAACGAACATCTCAACAACGAACATCTCAACAATGAACACTACAACAACGAACACTACAACAACGAACACTACAACAACGAACACTACAACAACGAACACTAAAACAACGAACACTACAACAACGAACATCACAACAACGAACATCTCAACAATGAACACTACAACAATGAACACTACAACAACGAACACCACAACAACGAACATCTTAACAACCAACACCACAACAACGAACTTTACAACAACGAACATCTCAACAACGAACATCTCAACAACGAACACTACAACAACGAACACCACAAGAACGAACATCACAACAACGAACATCACAACAACGAACATCTCAACAACGAACACCACAATAATGATCACTACAACTACGAAAATCAGAACAACGAACACTACAACTACGAAAACCTTAACAACAAACACCACAACAAAGAACTTAACAACAACGATCACCAGAACAACGAACAATACAACAACGAACACCACAACAACGAATTCCACAACAACGAACTTTACAGCAACGAACACCTCAACAACGAACATTACAACAACGAAAATCACAAAAACGACCATTACAACAACGAACACCACTACAACGAACACCACTACAACGAACACTACAATAATTAACACTACTACAACGAACAATACAACATTGAACACTACAACAACGAACAAAACAACAACGAACACTTCAACAACGAACACTACAACAACGAACACCACAACAACAAAAACTACAACAACGAACACCACAACAACGAAAATTACAACAATGAACACTACAACAACTAACATTACAACAACGAACACAACAACAACAAACACTACAACAACAAACGCTACAACAACGAACACCACAACAACGAACATTAGAACAATGAACACTACAACAACGAACGTTATAAGAATGAACTCCACAACAAGGAACACTACAACAACGAACACTACAACAACGAACACTACAACAACGAACACCACATCAACGAACACCACAACAACGAACATCTCAACAACGAACATCTCAACAACGAATATCTCAACAACGAACAATACAACAACGAACATCACAACAACGAACATTACAACAACGACCACCACAACAACGAACATCTCAACAACGAACCTCTCAACAACGAACATCTCAGCAACGAACACTACAACAACGAACATCTCAACAACTAACACTACAACAACGAACACTACAACAACGAACACTAAAACAACGAACACTACAACAACGTACACTACAACAACGAACACTACAACAACGAACACCAAAACAACAAACACTACAACAACGAACACTACAACAACGAACACTACCACAACGAACACCACAACAACGAACACTACAACAACGAACACTAAAACAACGAACTCTACAAGAACGAACATCTCAACAACGAACATCTCAACAACGAACACTACAACAATGAACACTACAACAACGAACACCACAACAACGAACATCTCAACAACGAACACTACAACAACGAACATCACAACAACGACCATCACAAAAACGAACATCTCAACAACGAACATCTCAACAACGAACACTACAACAACGAACACTAGAACAACGAACACCACAACAACGAACACCACAATAATGAACACTACAACAACGAACATTAGAACAACGAACACCACAACAACGAATACCACAATAATGAACACTACAACATCGAGAATCAGAACAACGAACACTTCAACAACGAACACTACAACAACGAACACTACAACTGCGAACATCTTAACAACAAACACCACAACAACGAACTTTACAACAACGAACATCTCAACAACGAACATCTCAACAACGAACCTCTCAACAACGAACACTATAAACAACGAACACCACAACAACGAACATCACAACAACGAACACCACAACAACGAACATCTTAACAACGAACTCTACAACTATGAACATCTCAACAACAAACACCACAACAACGAACACTACAACAACGAACATTACAACAACGAACACTACAACAACGAACACCAAAACAACGAACACTACAACAACGAACACAACAACAACGAACTCCACAACAACGAACACTACAACAACGAACACTAAAACAACGAACACTACAACAACGAACATCTCAACAACGAACATCTCAACAACGCACACTACAACAACGAACACCACAACAACGAACATCTCAACAACGAACACTACAACAACGAACATCACAACAACGACCATCACAAAAACAAACATCTCAACAACGTACATCTCAACAACGAACACTACAACAGCGAACACTACAACAACGAACACCACAACAACGAACACCACAATAATGAACACTACAACAACGAACACTAGAACAACGAACACCACAACAACGAACACCACAATAATGAACACTACAACAACGAACACCAAAACATCGAACACTACAACAACAAACACTACAACAACGAACACTACCACAACGAACACCACATCAACGAACACTACAACAACGAACACTAAAACAACGAACACTACAACAACGAACATCTCAACAACGAACAATACAACATTGAACACTACAACAACGAACACTAGAACAACGAACACCACAACAACGAACACCACAATAATGAACACTACAACAACGAACACTAGAACAACGAACACCACAACAACGAACACCACAATTATGAACACTACAACAACGAAAATCAGAACAGCGAACACTTCAACAACGAACACTACAACAACGAACACTACAACTACGAACATCTTAACAACAAACACCACAACAACGAACTTAACAACAACGAACATCTCAACAACGAACATATCAACAAAGAACCTCTCAACAACGAACACTATAAACAACGAACACCACAACAACGAACATCACAACAACGAACACCACAATAACAAACATCTCAACAACGAACTCTAAAACTACGAACATCTCAACAACAAACACCACAACAACGAACTTTACAACAACGAACATCTCAACAACGAACATCTCAACAACGAACCTCTCAACAACGAACACTACAACAACGAACACCACAACAATGAACATCACAACAACGAACACCACAACAACGAACATCTCAACAACGAACATCTCAACATCGAACGTTTCAACAACGAACATCTCAACTACGAACACTACAACAATGAACACTACAACAATGAGCACCACAACAACGAACATCTCAACAACGAACACTACAACAACGAACACCACAAGAACGAACATCACAACAACGAACATCACAACAACGAACATCTCAAAAACGAACACCACAATAATGAACACTACAACAACGAAAATCAGAACAACGAACACTACAACTACGAAAACCTCAACAACAAACTCCACAACAACGAACTTTACAACAACGAACACCACAACAAAGAACAATACAACAACGAACACCACAACAACGAACACTACAACAACGAACACTAAAACAACGAACACTACAACAACGAACATCTCAACAACGAACATCTCAACAATGAACACTACAACAATGAACACTACAACAACGAACACCACAACAACGAACATCTCAACAACGAACACTACAACAACGAACATCACAACAACGACCATCACAAAAACGAACATCTCAACAACGAACATCTCAACAACGAACATTACAACAACGAACACTAGAACAACGAACACCACAACAACGAACACCACAATAATGAACACTACAACAACGAACACTAGAACAACGAACACCACAGCAACGAACACCACAATAATGAACACTACAACAACGAAAATCATAACAACGAACACTTCAACAACGAACACTACAATTCGAACATCTTAACAACCAACACCACAACAACGAACTTTACAACAACGAACATCTCAACAACGAACATCTCAACAACGAACACTACAACAACGAACACCACAAGAACGAACATCACAACAACGAACATCACAACAACGAACATCTCAACAACGAACACCACAATAATGATCACTACAACTACGAAAATCAGAACAACGAACACTACAACTACGAAAACCTTAACAACAAACACCACAACAAAGAACTTAACAACAACGAACAATACAACAACGAACACCACAACAACGAATTCCACAACAACGAACTTTACAGCAACGAACACCTCAACAACGAACATTACAACAACGAAAATCACAAAAACGACCATTACAACAACGAACACCACTACAACGAACACCACTGCAACGAACACTACAATAATTAACACTACTACAACGAACAATACAACATTGAACACTACAACAACGAACAAAACAACAACGAACACTTCAACAACGAACACTACAACAACGAACACCACAACAAAGAACACCACAACAACGAACACCACAACAACAGAAACTACAACAACGAACACCACAACAACGAAAATTACAACAATGAACACTACAACAACTAACATTACAACAACGAACACAACAACAACAAACACTACAACAACAAACGCTACAACAACGAACACCACAACAACGAACATTAGAACAATGAACACTACAACAACGAACGTTATAAGAACGAACTCCACAACAAGGAACACTACAACAACGAACACTACAACAACGAACACTACAACAACGAACACCACATCAACGAACACCACAACAACGAACATCTCAACAACGAACATCTCAACAACGAATATCTCAACAAGAACAATACAACAACGAACATCACAACAACGAACATTACAACAACGACCACCACAACAACGAACATCTCAACAACGAACCTCTCAACAACGAACATCTCAGCAACGAACACTACAACAACGAACATCTCAACAACGAACACTACAACAACGAACACTACAACAACGAACACTAAAACAACGAACACTACAACAACGTACACTACAACAACGAACACTACAACAACGAACACCAAAACAACAAACACTACAACAACGAGCACTACAACAACGAACACTACCACAACGAACACCACAACAACGAACACTACAACAACGAACACTAAAACAACGAACTCTACAAGAACGAACATCTCAACAACGAACATCTCAACAACGAACACTACAACAATGAACACTACAACAACGAACACCACAACAACGAACATCTCAACAACGAACACTACAACAACGAACATCACAACAACGACCATCACAAAAACGAACATCTCAACAACGAACATCTCAACAACGAACACTACAACAACGAACACTAGAACAACGAACACCACAACAACGAACACCACAATAATGAACACTACAACAACGAACATTAGAACAACGAACACCACAACAACGAATACCACAATAATGAACACTACAACATCGAGAATCAGAACAACGAACACTTCAACAACGAACACTACAACAACGAACACTACAACTGCGAACATCTTAACAAAAAACACCACAACAACGAACTTTACAACAACGAACATCTCAACAACGAACATCTCAACAACGAACCTCTCAACAACGAACACTATAAACAACGAACACCACAACAACGAACATCACAACAACGAACACCACAACAACGAACATCTTAACAACGAACTCTACAACTATGAACATCTCAACAACAAACACCACAACAACGAACACTACAACAACGAACATTACAACAACGAACACTACAACAACGAACACCAAAACAACGAACACTACAACAACGAACACAACAACAACGAACTCCACAACAACGAACACTACAACAACGAACACTAAAACAACGAACACTACAACAACGAACATCTCAACAACGAACATCTCAACAACGCACACTACAACAACGAACACCACAACAACGAACATCTCAACAACGAACACTACAACAACGAACATCACAACAACGACCATCACAAAAACAAACATCTCAACAACGTACATCTCAACAACGAACACTACAACAGCGAACACTACAACAACGAACACCACAACAACGAACACCACAATAATGAACACTACAACAACGAACACTAGAACAACGAACACCACAACAACGAACACCACAATAATGAACACTACAACAACGAACACCAAAACAACGAACACTACAACAACAAACACTACAACAACGAACACTACCACAACGAACACCACATCAACGAACACTACAACAACGAACACTAAAACAACGAACACTACAACAACGAACATCTCAACAACGAACAATACAACATTGAACACTACAACAACGAACACTAGAACAACGAACACCACAACAACGAACACCACAATAATGAACACTACAACAACGAACACTACAACAACGAACACTACAACAACGAACACTAGAACAACGAACACCACAACAACGAACACCACAATTATGAACACTACAACAACGAAAATCAGAACAGCGAACACTTCAACAACGAACACTACAACAACGAACACTACAACTACGAACATCTTAACAACAAACACCACAACAACGAACTTAACAACAACGAACATCTCAACAACGAACATATCAACAAAGAACCTCTCAACAACGAACACTATAAACAACGAACACCACAACAACGAACATCACAACAACGAACACCACAATAACGAACATCTCAACAACGAACTCTAAAACTACGAACATCTCAACAACAAACACCACAACAACGAACTTTACAACAACGAACATCTCAACAACGAACATCTCAACAACGAACCTCTCAACAACGAACACTACAACAACGAACACCACAACAATGAACATCACAACAACGAACACCACAACAACGAACATCTCAACAACGAACATCTCAACATCGAACGTTTCAACAACGAACATCTCAACTACGAACACTACAACAATGAACACTACAACAATGAGCACCACAACAACGAACATCTCAACAACGAACACTACAACAACGAACACCACAAGAACGAACATCACAACAACGAACATCACAACAACGAACATCTCAAAAACGAACACCACAATAATGAACACTACAACAACGAAAATCAGAACAACGAACACTACAACTACGAAAACCTTAACAACAAACTCCACAACAACGAACTTTACAACAACGAACACCACAACAAAGAACAATACAACAACGAACACCACAACAACGAACTCCACAACAACGAACTTTACAACAATGAACACCTCAACAACGAACATTACAACAACGAAAATCACAAAAACGACCATTACAACAACGAACACCACTACAACGAACACTACAACAACGAAAATCAGAACAACGAACACTACAACTACGAAAACCTCAACAACAAACTCCACAACAACGAACTTTACAACAACGAACACCACAACAAAGAACAATACAACAACGAACACCACAACAACGAACACTACAACAACGAACACTAAAACAACGAACACTACAACAACGAACATCTCAACAACGAACATCTCAACAATGAACACTACAACAATGAACACTACAACAACGAACACCACAACAACGAACATCTCAACAACGAACACTACAACAACGAACATCACAACAACGACCATCACAAAAACGAACATCTCAACAACGAACATCTCAACAACGAACATTACAACAACGAACACTAGAACAACGAACACCACAACAACGAACACCACAATAATGAACACTACAACAACGAACACTAGAACAACGAACACCACAGCAACGAACACCACAATAATGAACACTACAACAACGAAAATCATAACAACGAACACTTCAACAACGAACACTACAATTCGAACATCTTAACAACCAACACCACAACAACGAACTTTACAACAACGAACATCTCAACAACGAACATCTCAACAACGAACACTACAACAACGAACACCACAAGAACGAACATCACAACAACGAACATCACAACAACGAACATCTCAACAACGAACACCACAATAATGATCACTACAACTACGAAAATCAGAACAACGAACACTACAACTACGAAAACCTTAACAACAAACACCACAACAAAGAACTTAACAACAACGAACAATACAACAACGAACACCACAACAACGAATTCCACAACAACGAACTTTACAGCAACGAACACCTCAACAACGAACATTACAACAACGAAAATCACAAAAACGACCATTACAACAACGAACACCACTACAACGAACACCACTACAACGAACACTACAATAATTAACACTACTACAACGAACAATACAACATTGAACACTACAACAACGAACAAAACAACAACGAACACTTCAACAACGAACACTACAACAACGAACACCACAACAAAGAACACCACAACAACGAACACCACAACAACAGAAACTACAACAACGAACACCACAACAACGAAAATTACAACAATGAACACTACAACAACTAACATTACAACAACGAACACAACAACAACAAACACTACAACAACAAACGCTACAACAACGAACACCACAACAACGAACATTAGAACAATGAACACTACAACAACGAACGTTATAAGAACGAACTCCACAACAAGGAACACTACAACAACGAACACTACAACAACGAACACTACAACAACGAACACCACATCAACGAACACCACAACAACGAACATCTCAACAACGAACATCTCAACAACGAATATCTCAACAAGAACAATACAACAACGAACATCACAACAACGAACATTACAACAACGACCACCACAACAACGAACATCTCAACAACGAACCTCTCAACAACGAACATCTCAGCAACGAACACTACAACAACGAACATCTCAACAACGAACACTACAACAACGAACACTACAACAACGAACACTAAAACAACGAACACTACAACAACGTACACTACAACAACGAACACTACAACAACGAACACCAAAACAACAAACACTACAACAACGAGCACTACAACAACGAACACTACCACAACGAACACCGCAACAACGAACACTACAACAACGAACACTAAAACAACGAACTCTACAAGAACGAACATCTCAACAACGAACATCTCAACAACGAACACTACAACAATGAACACTACAACAACGAACACCACAACAACGAACATCTCAACAACGAACACTACAACAACGAACATCACAACAACGACCATCACAAAAACGAACATCTCAACAACGAACATCTCAACAACGAACACTACAACAACGAACACTAGAACAACGAACACCACAACAACGAACACCACAATAATGAACACTACAACAACGAACATTAGAACAACGAACACCACAACAACGAATACCACAATAATGAACACTACAACATCGAGAATCAGAACAACGAACACTTCAACAACGAACACTACAACAACGAACACTACAACTGCGAACATCTTAACAAAAAACACCACAACAACGAACTTTACAACAACGAACATCTCAACAACGAACATCTCAACAACGAACCTCTCAACAACGAACACTATAAACAACGAACACCACAACAACGAACATCACAACAACGAACACCACAACAACGAACATCTTAACAACGAACTCTACAACTATGAACATCTCAACAACAAACACCACAACAACGAACACTACAACAACGAACATTACAACAACGAACACTACAACAACGAACACCAAAACAACGAACACTACAACAACGAACACAACAACAACGAACTCCACAACAACGAACACTACAACAACGAACACTAAAACAACGAACACTACAACAACGAACATCTCAACAACGAACATCTCAACAACGCACACTACAACAACGAACACCACAACAACGAACATCTCAACAACGAACACTACAACAACGAACATCACAACAACGACCATCACAAAAACAAACATCTCAACAACGTACATCTCAACAACGAACACTACAACAGCGAACACTACAACAACGAACACCACAACAACGAACACCACAATAATGAACACTACAACAACGAACACTAGAACAACGAACACCACAACAACGAACACCACAATAATGAACACTACAACAACGAACACCAAAACAACGAACACTACAACAACAAACCCTACAACAACGAACACTACCACAACGAACACCACATCAACGAACACTACAACAACGAACACTAAAACAACGAACACTACAACAACGAACATCTCAACAACGAACAATACAACATTGAACACTACAACAACGAACACTAGAACAACGAACACCACAACAACGAACACCACAATAATGAACACTACAACAACGAACACTACAACAACGAACACTACAACAACGAACACTAGAACAACGAACACCACAACAACGAACACCACAATTATGAACACTACAACAACGAAAATCAGAACAGCGAACACTTCAACAACGAACACTACAACAACGAACACTACAACTACGAACATCTTAACAACAAACACCACAACAACGAACTTAACAACAACGAACATCTCAACAACGAACATATCAACAAAGAACCTCTCAACAACGAACACTATAAACAACGAACACCACAACAACGAACATCACAACAACGAACACCACAATAACGAACATCTCAACAACGAACTCTAAAACTACGAACATCTCAACAACAAACACCACAACAACGAACTTTACAACAACGAACATCTCAACAACGAACATCTCAACAACGAACCTCTCAACAACGAACACTACAACAACGAACACCACAACAATGAACATCACAACAACGAACACCACAACAACGAACATCTCAACAACGAACATCTCAACATCGAACGTTTCAACAACGAACATCTCAACTACGAACACTACAACAATGAACACTACAACAATGAGCACCACAACAACGAACATCTCAACAACGAACACTACAACAACGAACACCACAAGAACGAACATCACAACAACGAACATCACAACAACGAACATCTCAAAAACGAACACCACAATAATGAACACTACAACAACGAAAATCAGAACAACGAACACTACAACTACGAAAACCTTAACAACAAACTCCACAACAACGAACTTTACAACAACGAACACCACAACAAAGAACAATACAACAACGAACACCACAACAACGAACTCCACAACAACGAACTTTACAACAATGAACACCTCAACAACGAACATTACAACAACGAAAATCACAAAAACGACCATTACAACAACGAACACCACTACAACGAACACTACAACAATGAACATCTCAACAACGAACATCTCAACAATGAACACTCTAACAATGAACACTACAACAACGAACACCACAACAACGAACATCACAACAACGAACACTAAAACAACAAACACAACAACAACGAACACCACAACAACGAACATCTCAACAACGAACATCTCAACATCGAACGTGTCAACAACGAACATCTCAACTACGAACACTAAAACAATGAACACTACAACAACGGGCACCACAACAACGAACATCTCAACAACGAACACTACAACAACGAACACCACAAGAACGAACATCTCAACAACGAATATCTCAACATCGAACAATACAACAACGAACATCACAACAACGAACATTACAACAACGACCACCACAACAACGAACATCTCAACAACGAACCTCTCAACAACGAACATCTCAGCAACGAACACTACAACAACGAACATCTCAACAACGAACACTACAACAACGAACACTACAACAACGAACACTAAAACAACGAACACTACAACAACGTACACTACAACAACGAACACTACAACAACGAACACCAAAACAACAAACACTACAACAACGAACACTACAACAACGAACACTACCACAACGAACACCACAACAACGAACACTACAACAACGAACACTAAAACAACGAACTCTACAAGAACGAACATCTCAACAACGAACATCTCAACAACGAACACTACAACAATGAACACTACAACAACGAACACCACAACAACGAACATCTCAACAACGAACACTACAACAACGAACATCACAACAACGACCATCACAAAAACGAACATCTCAACAACGAACATCTCAACAACGAACACTACAACAACGAACACTAGAACAACGAACACCACAACAACGAACACCACAATAATGAACACTACAACAACGAACATTAGAACAACGAACACCACAACAACGAATACCACAATAATGAACACTACAACATCGAGAATCAGAACAACGAACACTTCAACAACGAACACTACAACAACGAACACTACAACTGCGAACATCTTAACAACAAACACCACAACAACGAACTTTACAACAACGAACATCTCAACAACGAACATCTCAACAACGAACCTCTCAACAACGAACACTATAAACAACGAACACCACAACAACGAACATCACAACAACGAACACCACAACAACGAACATCTTAACAACGAACTCTACAACTATGAACATCTCAACAACAAACACCACAACAACGAACACTACAACAACGAACATTACAACAACGAACTCCACAACAACGAACACTACAACAACGAACACTAAAACAACGAACACTACAACAACGAACATCTCAACAACGAACATCTCAACAACGCACACTACAACAACGAACACCACAACAACGAACATCTCAACAACGAACACTACAACAACGAACATCACAACAACGACCATCACAAAAACAAACATCTCAACAACGTACATCTCAACAACGAACACTACAACAGCGAACACTACAACAACGAACACCACAACAACGAACACCACAATAATGAACACTACAACAACGAACACTAGAACAACGAACACCACAACAACGAACACCACAATAATGAACACTACAACAACGAACACCAAAACAACGAACACTACAACAACAAACACTACAACAACGAACACTACCACAACGAACACCACATCAACGAACACTACAACAACGAACACTAAAACAACGAACACTACAACAACGAACATCTCAACAACGAACAATACAACATTGAACACTACAACAACGAACACTAGAACAACGAACACCACAACAACGAACACCACAATAATGAACACTACAACAACGAACACTAGAACAACGAACACTACAACAACGAACACTAGAACAACGAACACCACAACAACGAACACCACAATTATGAACACTACAACAACGAAAATCAGAACAGCGAACACTTCAACAACGAACACTACAACAACGAACACTACAACTACGAACATCTTAACAACAAACACCACAACAACGAATTAACAACATCGAACATCTCAACAACGAACATATCAACAAAGAACCTCTCAACAACGAACACTATAAACAACGAACACCACAACAACGAACATCACAACAACGAACACCACAATAACGAACATCTCAACAACGAACTCTAAAACTACGAACATCTCAACAACAAACACCACTACAACGAACTTTACAACAACGAACATCTCAACAACGAACATCTCAACAACGAACCTCTCAACAACGAACACTACAACAACGAACACCACAACAATGAACATCACAACAACGAACACCACAACAACGAACATCTCAACAACGAACATCTCAACATCGAACGTTTCAACAACGAACATCTCAACTACGAACACTACAACAATGAACACTACAACAATGAGCACCACAACAACGAACATCTCAACAACGAACACTACAACAACGAACACCACAAGAACGAACATCACAACAACGAACATCACAACAACGAACATCTCAAAAACGAACACCACAATAATGAACACTACAACAACGAAAATCAGAACAACGAACACTACAACTACGAAAACCTTAACAACAAACTCCACAACAACGAACTTTACAACAACGAACACCACAACAAAGAACAATACAACAACGAACACCACAACAACGAACTCCACAACAACGAACTTTACAACAATGAACACCTCAACAACGAACATTACAACAACGAAAATCACAAAAACGACCATTACAACAACGAACACCACTACAACGAACACTACAACAACGAACATCTCAACAACGAACATCTCAACAATGAACACTCTAACAATGAACACTACAACAACGAACACCACAACAACGAACATCACAACAACGAACACTAAAACAACGAACACAACAACAACGAACACCACAACAACGAACATCTCAACAACGAACATCTCAATATCGAACGTGTCAACAACGAACATCTCAACTACGAACACTAAAACAATGAACACTACAACAACGGGCACCACAACAACGAACATCTCAACAACGAACACTACAACAACGAACACCACAAGAACGAACATCACAACAACGAACATCACAACAACGAACATCTCAACAACGAACACCACAATAATGAGCACTACAACAACGAAAATCAGAACAACGAACACTACAACAACGAACACTACAACTACGAAAACCTTAACAACGAACACCACAACAACGAACACTTCAACAACGAACACTACAACAACGAACACCACAACAAAGAACACCACAACAACGAACACCACAACAACAAAAACTACAACAACGAACACCACAACAACGAAAATTACAACAATGAACACTACAACAACTAACATTACAACAACGAACACAACAACAACAAACACTACAACAACAAACGCTACAACAACGAACACCACAACAACGAACATTAGAACAATGAACACTACAACAACGAACGTTATAAGAACGAACTCCACAACAAGGAACACTACAACAACGAACACTACAACAACGAACACTACAACAACGAACACCACATCAACGAACACCACAACAACGAACATCTCAACAACGAACATCTCAACAACGAATATCTCAACAAGAACAATACAACAACGAACATCACAACAACGAACATTACAACAACGACCACCACAACAACGAACATCTCAACAACGAACCTCTCAACAACGAACATCTCAGCAACGAACACTACAACAACGAACATCTCAACAACGAACACTACAACAACGAACACTACAACAACGAACACTAAAACAACGAACACTACAACAACGTACACTACAACAACGAACACTACAACAACGAACACCAAAACAACAAACACTACAAAAACGAACACTACAACAACGAACACTACCACAACGAACACCACAACAACGAACACTACAACAACGAACACTAAAACAACGAACTCTACAAGAACGAACATCTCAACAACGAACATCTCAACAACGAACACTACAACAATGAACACTACAACAACGAACACCACAACAACGAACATCTCAACAACGAACACTACAACAACGAACATCACAACAACGACCATCACAAAAACGAACATCTCAACAACGAACATCTCAACAACGAACACTACAACAACGAACACTAGAACAACGAACACCACAACAACGAACACCACAATAATGAACACTACAACAACGAACATTAGAACAACGAACACCACAACAACGAATACCACAATAATGAACACTACAACATCGAGAATCAGAACAACGAACACTTCAACAACGAACACTACAACAACGAACACTACAACTGCGAACATCTTAACAACAAACACCACAACAACGAACTTTACAACAACGAACATCTCAACAACGAACATCTCAACAACGAACCTCTCAACAACGAACACTATAAACAACGAACACCACAACAACGAACATCACAACAACGAACACCACAACAACGAACATCTTAACAACGAACTCTACAACTATGAACATCTCAACAACAAACACCACAACAACGAACACTACAACAACGAACATTACAACAACGAACACTACAACAACGAACACCAAAACAACGAACACTACAACAACGAACACAACAACAACGAACTCCACAACAACGAACACTACAACAACGAACACTAAAACAACGAACACTACAACAACGAACATCTCAACAACGAACATCTCAACAACGCACACTACAACAACGAACACCACAACAACGAACATCTCAACAACGAACACTACAACAACGAACATCACAACAACGACCATCACAAAAACAAACATCTCAACAACGTACATCTCAACAACGAACACTACAACAGCGAACACTACAACAACGAACACCACAACAACGAACACCACAATAATGAACACTACAACAACGAACACTAGAACAACGAACACCACAACAACGAACACCACAATAATGAACACTACAACAACGAACACCAAAACAACGAACACTACAACAACAAACACTACAACAACGAATACTACCACAACGAACACCACATCAACGAACACTACAACAACGAACACTAAAACAACGAACACTACAACAACGAACATCTCAACAACGAACAATACAACATTGAACACTACAACAACGAACACTAGAACAACGAACACCACAACAACGAACACCACAATAATGAACACTACAACAACGAACACTAGAACAACGAACACTACAACAACGAACACTAGAACAACGAACACCACAACAACGAACACCACAATTATGAACACTACAACAACGAAAATCAGAACAGCGAACACTTCAACAACGAACACTACAACAACGAACACTACAACTACGAACATCTTAACAACAAACACCACAACAACGAACTTAACAACAACGAACATCTCAACAACGAACATATCAACAAAGAACCTCTCAACAACGAACACTATAAACAACGAACACCACAACAACGAACATCACAACAACGAACACCACAATAACGAACATCTCAACAACGAACTCTAAAACTACGAACATCTCAACAACAAACACCACAACAACGAACTTTACAACAACGAACATCTCAACAACGAACATCTCAACAACGAACCTCTCAACAACGAACACTACAACAACGAACACCACAACAATGAACATCACAACAACGAACACCACAACAACGAACATCTCAACAACGAACATCTCAACATCGAACGTTTCAACAACGAACATCTCAACTACGAACACTACAACAATGAACACTACAACAATGAGCACCACAACAACGAACATCTCAACAACGAACACTACAACAACGAACACCACAAGAACGAACATCACAACAACGAACATCACAACAACGAACATCTCAAAAACGAACACCACAATAATGAACACTACAACAACGAAAATCAGAACAACGAACACTACAACTACGAAAACCTTAACAACAAACTCCACAACAACGAACTTTACAACAACGAACACCACAACAAAGAACAATACAACAACGAACACCACAACAACGAACTCCACAACAACGAACTTTACAACAATGAACACCTCAACAACGAACATTACAACAACGAAAATCACAAAAACGACCATTACAACAACGAACACCACTACAACGAACACTACAACAACGAACATCTCAACAACGAACATCTCAACAATGAACACTCTAACAATGAACACTACAACAACGAACACCACAACAACGAACATCACAACAACGAACACTAAAACAACGAACACAACAACAACGAACACCACAACAACGAACATCTCAACAACGAACATCTCAACATCGAACGTGTCAACAACGAACATCTCAACTACGAACACTAAAACAATGAACACTACAACAACGGGCACCACAACAACGAACATCTCAACAACGAACACTACAACAACGAACACCACAAGAACGAACATCTCAACAACGAATATCTCAACAACGAACAATACAACAACGAACATCACAACAACGAACATTACAACAACGACCACCACAACAACGAACATCTCAACAACGAACCTCTCAACAACGAACATCTCAGCAACGAACACTACAACAACGAACATCTCAACAACGAACACTACAACAACGAACACTACAACAACGAACACTAAAACAACGAACACTACAACAACGTACACTACAACAACGAACACTACAACAACGAACACCAAAACAACAAACACTACAACAACGAACACTACAACAACGAACACTACCACAACGAACACCACAACAACGAACACTACAACAACGAACACTAAAACAACGAACTCTACAAGAACGAACATCTCAACAACGAACATCTCAACAACGAACACTACAACAATGAACACTACAACAACGAACACCACAACAACGAACATCTCAACAACGAACACTACAACAACGAACATCACAACAACGACCATCACAAAAACGAACATCTCAACAACGAACATCTCAACAACGAACACTACAACAACGAACACTAGAACAACGAACACCACAACAACGAACACCACAATAATGAACACTACAACAACGAACATTAGAACAACGAACACCACAACAACGAATACCACAATAATGAACACTACAACATCGAGAATCAGAACAACGAACACTTCAACAACGAACACTACAACAACGAACACTACAACTGCGAACATCTTAACAACAAACACCACAACAACGAACTTTACAACAACGAACATCTCAACAACGAACATCTCAACAACGAACCTCTCAACAACGAACACTATAAACAACGAACACCACAACAACGAACATCACAACAACGAACACCACAACAACGAACATCTTAACAACGAACTCTACAACTATGAACATCTCAACAACAAACACCACAACAACGAACACTACAACAACGAACATTACAACAACGAACACTACAACAACGAACACCAAAACAACGAACACTACAACAACGAACACAACAACAACGAACTCCACAACAACGAACACTACAACAACGAACACTAAAACAACGAACACTACAACAACGAACATCTCAACAACGAACATCTCAACAACGCACACTACAACAACGAACACCACAACAACGAACATCTCAACAACGAACACTACAACAACGAACATCACAACAACGCCCATCACAAAAACAAACATCTCAACAACGTACATCTCAACAACGAACACTACAACAGCGAACACTACAACAACGAACACCACAACAACGAACACCACAATAATGAACACTACAACAACGAACACTAGAACAACGAACACCACAACAACGAACACCACAATAATGAACACTACAACAACGAACACCAAAACAACGAACACTACAACAACAAACACTACAACAACGAACACTACCACAACGAACACCACATCAACGAACACTACAACAACGAACACTAAAACAACGAACACTACAACAACGAACATCTCAACAACGAACAATACAACATTGAACACTACAACAACGAACACTAGAACAACGAACACCACAACAACGAACACCACAATAATGAACACTACAACAACGAACACTAGAACAACGAACACTACAACAACGAACACTAGAACAACGAACACCACAACAACGAACACCACAATTATGAACACTACAACAACGAAAATCAGAACAGCGAACACTTCAACAACGAACACTACAACAACGAACACTTCAACTACGAACATCTTAACAACAAACACCACAACAACGAACTTAACAACAACGAACATCTCAACAACGAACATATCAACAAAGAACCTCTCAACAACGAACACTATAAACAACGAACACCACAACAACGAACATCACAACAACGAACACCACAATAACGAACATCTCAACAACGAACTCTAAAACTACGAACATCTCAACAACAAACACCACAACAACGAACTTTACAACAACGAACATCTCAACAACGAACATCTCAACAACGAACCTCTCAACAACGAACACTACAACAACGAACACCACAACAATGAACATCACAACAACGAACACCACAACAACGAACATCTCAACAACGAACATCTCAACATCGAACGTTTCAACAACGAACATCTCAACTACGAACACTACAACAATGAACACTACAACAATGAGCACCACAACAACGAACATCTCAACAACGAACACTACAACAACGAACACCACAAGAACGAACATCACAACAACGAACATCACAACAACGAACATCTCAAAAACGAACACCACAATAATGAACACTACAACAACGAAAATCAGAACAACGAACACTACAACTACGAAAACCTTAACAACAAACTCCACAACAACGAAATTTACAACAACGAACACCACAACAAAGAACAATACAACAACGAACACCACAACAACGAACTCCACAACAACGAACTTTACAACAATGAACACCTCAACAACGAACATTACAACAACGAAAATCACAAAAACGACCATTACAACAACGAACACCACTACAACGAACACTACAACAACGAACATCTCAACAACGAACATCTCAACAATGAACACTCTAACAATGAACACTACAACAACGAACACCACAACAACGAACATCACAACAACGAACACTAAAACAACGAACACAACAACAACGAACACCACAACAACGAACATCTCAACAACGAACATCTCAACATCGAACGTGTCAACAACGAACATCTCAACTACGAACACTAAAACAATGAACACTACAACAACGGGCACCACAACAACGAACATCTCAACAACGAACACTACAACAACGAACACCACAAGAACGAACATCTCAACAACGAATATCTCAACAACGAACAATACAACAACGAACATCACAACAACGAACATTACAACAACGACCACCACAACAACGAACATCTCAACAACGAACCTCTCAACAACGAACATCTCAGCAACGAACACTACAACAACGAACATCTCAACAACGAACACTACAACAACGAACACTACAACAACGAACACTAAAACAACGAACACTACAACAACGTACACTACAACAACGAACACTACAACAACGAACACCAAAACAACAAACACTACAACAACGAACACTACAACAACGAACACTACCACAACGAACACCACAACAACGAACACTACAACAACGAACACTAAAACAACGAACTCTACAAGAACGAACATCTCAACAACGAACATCTCAACAACGAACACTACAACAATGAACACTACAACAACGAACACCACAACAACGAACATCTCAACAACGAACACTACAACAACGAACATCACAACAACGACCATCACAAAAACGAACATCTCAACAACGAACATCTCAACAACGAACACTACAACAACGAACACTAGAACAACGAACACCACAACAACGAACACCACAATAATGAACACTACAACAACGAACATTAGAACAACGAACACCACAACAACGAATACCACAATAATGAACACTACAACATCGAGAATCAGAACAACGAACACTTCAACAACGAACACTACAACAACGAACACTACAACTGCGAACATCTTAACAACAAACACCACAACAACGAACTTTACAACAACGAACATCTCAACAACGAACCTCTCAACAACGAACACTATAAACAACGAACACCACAACAACGAACATCACAACAACGAACACCACAACAACGAACATCTTAACAACGAACTCTACAACTATGAACATCTCAACAACAAACACCACAACAACGAACACTACAACAACGAACATTACAACAACGAACACTACAACAACGAACACCAAAACAACGAACACTACAACAACGAACACAACAACAACGAACTCCACAACAACGAACACTACAACAACGAACACTAAAACAACGAACACTACAACAACGAACATCTCAACAACGAACATCTCAACAACGCACACTACAACAACGAACACCACAACAACGAACATCTCAACAACGAACACTACAACAACGAACATCACAACAACGCCCATCACAAAAACAAACATCTCAACAACGTACATCTCAACAACGAACACTACAACAGCGAACACTACAACAACGAACACCACAACAACGAACACCACAATAATGAACACTACAACAACGAACACTAGAACAACGAACACCACAACAACGAACACCACAATAATGAACACTACAACAACGAACACCAAAACAACGAACACTACAACAACAAACACTACAACAACGAACACTACCACAACGAACACCACATCAACGAACACTACAACAACGAACACTAAAACAACGAACACTACAACAACGAACATCTCAACAACGAACAATACAACATTGAACACTACAACAACGAACACTAGAACAACGAACACCACAACAACGAACACCACAATAATGAACACTACAACAACGAACACTAGAACAACGAACACTACAACAACGAACACTAGAACAACGAACACCACAACAACGAACACCACAATTATGAACACTACAACAACGAAAATCAGAACAGCGAACACTTCAACAACGAACACTACAACAACGAACACTACAACTACGAACATCTTAACAACAAACACCACAACAACGAACTTAACAACAACGAACATCTCAACAACGAACATATCAACAAAGAACCTCTCAACAACGAACACTATAAACAACGAACACCACAACAACGAACATCACAACAACGAACACCACAATAACGAACATCTCAACAACGAACTCTAAAACTACGAACATCTCAACAACAAACACCACAACAACGAACTTTACAACAACGAACATCTCAACAACGAACATCTCAACAACGAACCTCTCAACAACGAACACTACAACAACGAACACCACAACAATGAACATCACAACAACGAACACCACAACAACGAACATCTCAACAACGAACATCTCAACATCGAACGTTTCAACAACGAACATCTCAACTACGAACACTACAACAATGAACACTACAACAATGAGCACCACAACAACGAACATCTCAACAACGAACACTACAACAACGAACACCAAAAGAACGAACATCACAACAACGAACATCACAACAACGAACATCTCAAAAACGAACACCACAATAATGAACACTACAACAACGAAAATCAGAACAACGAACACTACAACTACGAAAACCTTAACAACAAACTCCACAACAACGAACTTTACAACAACGAACACCACAACAAAGAACAATACAACAACGAACACCACAACAACGAACTCCACAACAACGAACTTTACAACAATGAACACCTCAACAACGAACATTACAACAACGAAAATCACAAAAACGACCATTACAACAACGAACACCACTACAACGAACACTACAACAACGAACATCTCAACAACGAACATCTCAACAATGAACACTCTAACAATGAACACTACAACAACGAACACCACAACAACGAACATCACAACAACGAACACTAAAACAACGAACACAACAACAACGAACACCACAACAACGAACATCTCAACAACGAACATCTCAACATCGAACGTGTCAACAACGAACATCTCAACTACGAACACTAAAACAATGAACACTACAACAACGGGCACCACAACAACGAACATCTCAACAACGAACACTACAACAACGAACACCACAAGAACGAACATCTCAACAACGAATATCTCAACAACGAACAATACAACAACGAACATCACAACAACGAACATTACAACAACGACCACCACAACAACGAACATCTCAACAACGAACCTCTCAACAACGAACATCTCAGCAACGAACACTACAACAACGAACATCTCAACAACGAACACTACAACAACGAACACTACAACAACGAACACTAAAACAACGAACACTACAACAACGTACACTACAACAACGAACACTACAACAACGAACACCAAAACAACAAACACTACAACAACGAACACTACAACAACGAACACTACCACAACGAACACCACAACAATGAACACTACAACAACGAACACTAAAACAACGAACTCTACAAGAACGAACATCTCAACAACGAACATCTCAACAACGAACACTACAACAATGAACACTACAACAACGAACACCACAACAACGAACATCTCAACAACGAACACTACAACAACGAACATCACAACAACGACCATCACAAAAACGAACATCTCAACAACGAACATCTCAACAACGAACACTACAACAACGAACACTAGAACAACGAACACCACAACAACGAACACCACAATAATGAACACTACAACAACGAACATTAGAACAACGAACACCACAACAACGAATACCACAATAATGAACACTACAACATCGAGAATCAGAACAACGAACACTTCAACAACGAACACTACAACAACGAACACTACAACTGCGAACATCTTAACAACAAACACCACAACAACGAACTTTACAACAACGAACATCTCAACAACGAACATCTCAACAACGAACCTCTCAACAACGAACACTATAAACAACGAACACCACAACAACGAACATCACAACAACGAACACCACAACAACGAACATCTTAACAACGAACTCTACAACTATGAACATCTCAACAACAAACACCACAACAACGAACACTACAACAACGAACATTACAACAACGAACACTACAACAACGAACACCAAAACAACGAACACTACAACAACGAACACAACAACAACGAACTCCACAACAACGAACACTACAACAACGAACACTAAAACAACGAACACTACAACAACGAACATCTCAACAACGAACATCTCAACAACGCACACTACAACAACGAACACCACAACAACGAACATCTCAACAACGAACACTACAACAACGAACATCACAACAACGCCCATCACAAAAACAAACATCTCAACAACGTACATCTCAACAACGAACACTACAACAGCGAACACTACAACAACGAACACCACAACAACGAACACCACAATAATGAACACTACAACAACGAACACTAGAACAACGAACACCACAACAACGAACACCACAATAATGAACACTACAACAACGAACACCAAAACAACGAACACTACAACAACAAACACTACAACAACGAACACTACCACAACGAACACCACATCAACGAACACTACAACAACGAACACTAAAACAACGAACACTACAACAACGAACATCTCAACAACGAACAATACAACATTGAACACTACAACAACGAACACTAGAACAACGAACACCACAACAACGAACACCACAATAATGAACACTACAACAACGAACACTAGAACAACGAACACTACAACAACGAACACTAGAACAACGAACACCACAACAACGAACACCACAATTATGAACACTACAACAACGAAAATCAGAACAGCGAACACTTCAACAACGAACACTACAACAACGAACACTACAACTACGAACATCTTAACAACAAACACCACAACAACGAACTTAACAACAACGAACATCTCAACAACGAACATATCAACAAAGAACCTCTCAACAACGAACACTATAAACAACGAACACCACAACAACGAACATCACAACAACGAACACCACAATAACGAACATCTCAACAACGAACTCTAAAACTACGAACATCTCAACAACAAACACCACAACAACGAACTTTACAACAACGAACATCTCAACAACGAACATCTCAACAACGAACCTCTCAACAACGAACACTACAACAACGAACACCACAACAATGAACATCACAACAACGAACACCACAACAACGAACATCTCAACAACGAACATCTCAACATCGAACGTTTCAACAACGAACATCTCAACTACGAACACTACAACAATGAACACTACAACAATGAGCACCACAACAACGAACATCTCAACAACGAACACTACAACAACGAACACCACAAGAACGAACATCACAACAACGAACATCACAACAACGAACATCTCAAAAACGAACACCACAATAATGAACACTACAACAACGAAAATCAGAACAACGAACACTACAACTACGAAAACCTTAACAACAAACTCCACAACAACGAACTTTACAACAACGAACACCACAACAAAGAACAATACAACAACGAACACCACAACAACGAACTCCACAACAACGAACTTTACAACAATGAACACCTCAACAACGAACATTACAACAACGAAAATCACAAAAACGACCATTACAACAACGAACACCACTACAACGAACACTACAACAACGAACATCTCAACAACGAACATCTCAACAATGAACACTCTAACAATGAACACTACAACAACGAACACCACAACAACGAACATCACAACAACGAACACTAAAACAACGAACACAACAACAACGAACACCACAACAACGAACATCTCAACAACGAACATCTCAACATCGAACGTGTAAACAACGAACATCTCAACTACGAACACTAAAACAATGAACACTACACCAACGGGCACCACAACAACGAACATCTCAACAACGAACACTACAACAACGAACACCACAAGAACGAACATCACAACAACGAACATCACAACAACGAACATCTCAACAACGAACACCACAATAATGAGCACTACAACAACGAAAATCAGAACAACGAACACTACAACAACGAACACTACAACTACGAAAACCTTAACAACGAACACCACAACAACGAACACTTCAACAACGAACACTACAACAACGAACACCACAACAAAGAACACCACAACAACGAACACCACAACAACAAAAACTACAACAACGAACACCACAACAACGAAAATTACAACAATGAACACTACAACAACTAACATTACAACAACGAACACAACAACAACAAACACTACAACAACAAACGCTACAACAACGAACACCACAACAACGAACATTAGAACAATGAACACTACAACAACGAACGTTATAAGAACGAACTCCACAACAAGGAACACTACAACAACGAACACTACAACAACGAACACTACAACAACGAACACCACATCAACGAACACCACAACAACGAACATCTCAACAACGAACATCTCAACAACGAATATCTCAACAACGAACAATACAACAACGAACATCACAACAACGAACATTACAACAACGACCACCACAACAACGAACATCTCAACAACGAACCTCTCAACAACGAACATCTCAGCAACGAACACTACAACAACGAACATCTCAACAACGAACACTACAACAACGAACACTACAACAACGAACACTAAAACAACGAACACTACAACAACGTACACTACAACAACGAACACTACAACATCGAACACCAAAACAACAAACACTAGAACAACGAACACTACAACAACGAACACTACCACAACGAACACCACAACAACGAACACTACAACAACGAACACTAAAACAACGAACTCTACAAGAACGAACATCTCAACAACGAACATCTCAACAACGAACACTACAACAATGAACACTACAACAACGAACACCACAACAACGAACATCTCAACAACGAACACTACAACAACGAACATCACAACAACGACCATCACAAAAACGAACATCTCAACAACGAACATCTCAACAACGAACACTACAACAACGAACACTACAACAACGAACACCACAACAACGAACACCACAATAATGAACACTACCACAACGAACATTAGAACAACGAACACCACAACAACGAATACCACAATAATGAACACTACAACATCGAGAATCAGAACAACGAACACTTCAACAACGAACACTACAACAACGAACACTACAACTGCGAACATCTTAACAACAAACACCACAACAACGAACTTTACAACAACGAACATCTCAACAACGAACATCTCAACAACGAACCTCTCAACAACGAACACTATAAACAACGAACACCACAACAACGAACATCAGAACAACGAACACCACAACAACGAACATCTTAACAACGAACTCTACAACTATGAACATCTCAACAACAAACACCACAACAACGAACACTACAACAACGAACATTACAACAACGAACACTACAACAACGAACACCAAAACAACGAACACTACAACAACGAACACAACAACAACGAACTCCACAACAACGAACACTACAACAACGAACACTAAAACAACGAACACTACAACAACGAACATCTCAACAACGAACATCTCAACAACGCACACTACAACAACGAACACCACAACAACGAACATCTCAACAACGAACACTACAACAACGAACATCACAACAACGACCATCACAAAAACAAACATCTCAACAACGTACATCTCAACAACGAACACTACAACAGCGAACACTACAACAACGAACACCACAACAACGAACACCACAATAATGAACACTACAACAACGAACACTAGAACAACGAACACCACAACAACGAACACCACAATAATGAACACTACAACAACGAACACCAAAACAACGAACACTACAACAACAAACACTACAACAACGAACACTACCACAACGAACACCACATCAACGAACACTACAACAACGAACACTAAAACAACGAACACTACAACAACGAACATCTCAACAACGAACAATACAACATTGAACACTACAACAACGAACACTAGAACAACGAACACCACAACAACGAACACCACAATAATGAACACTACAACAACGAACACTAGAACAACGAACACCACAACAACGAACACCACAATTATGAACACTACAACAACGAAAATCAGAACAGCGAACACTTCAACAACGAACACTACAACAACGAACACTACAACTACGAACATCTTAACAACAAACACCACAACAACGAACTTAACAACAACGAACATCTCAACAACGAACATATCAACAAAGAACCTCTCAACAACGAACACTATAAACAACGAACACCACAACAACGAACATCACAACAACGAACACCACAATAACGAACATCTCAACAACGAACTCTAAAACTACGAACATCTCAACAACAAACACCACAACAACGAACTTTACAACAACGAACATCTCAACAACGAACATCTCAACAACGAACCTCTCAACAACGAACACTACAACAACGAACACCACAACAATGAACATCACAACAACGAACACCACAACAACGAACATCTCAACAACGAACATCTCAACATCGAACGTTTCAACAACGAACATCTCAACTACGAACACTACAACAATGAACACTACAACAATGAGCACCACAACAACGAACATCTCAACAACGAACACTACAACAACGAACACCACAAGAACGAACATCACAACAACGAACATCACAACAACGAACATCTCAAAAACGAACACCACAATAATGAACACTACAACAACGAAAATCAGAACAACGAACACTACAACTACGAAAACCTTAACAACAAACTCCACAACAACGAACTTTACAACAACGAACACCACAACAAAGAACAATACAACAACGAACACCACAACAACGAACTCCACAACAACGAACTTTACAACAATGAACACCTCAACAACGAACATTACAACAACGAAAATCACAAAAACGACCATTACAACAACGAACACCACTACAACGAACACTACAACAACGAACATCTCAACAACGAACATCTCAACAATGAACACTCTAACAATGAACACTACAACAACGAACACCACAACAACGAACATCACAACAACGAACACTAAAACAACGAACACAACAACAACGAACACCACAACAACGAACATCTCAACAACGAACATCTCAACATCGAACGTGTCAACAACGAACATCTCAACTACGAACACTAAAACAATGAACACTACAACAACGGGCACCACAACAACGAACATCTCAACAACGAACACTACAACAACGAACACCACAAGAACGAACATCACAACAACGAACATCACAACAACGAACACCACAATAATGAGCACTACAACAACGAAAATCAGAACAACGAACACTACAACAACGAACACTACAACTACGAAAACCTTAACAACGAACACCACAACAACGAACACTTCAACAACGAACACTACAACAACGAACACCACAACAAAGAACACCACAACAACGAACACCACAACAACAAAAACTACAACAACGAACACCACAACAACGAAAATTACAACAATGAACACTACAACAACTAACATTACAACAACGAACACAACAACAACAAACACTACAACAACAAACGCTACAACAACGAACACCACAACAACGAACATTAGAACAATGAACACTACAACAACGAACGTTATAAGAACGAACTCCACAACAAGGAACACTACAACAACGAACACTACAACAACGAACACTACAACAACGAACACCACATCAACGAACACCACAACAACGAACATCTCAACAACGAACATCTCAACAACGAATATCTCAACAACGAACAATACAACAACGAACATCACAACATCGAACATTACAACAACGACCACCACAACAACGAACATCTCAACAACGAACCTCTCAACAACGAACATCTCAGCAACGAACACTACAACAACGAACATCTCAACAACGAACACTACAACAACGAACACTACAACAACGAACACTAAAACAACGAACACTACAACAACGTACACTACAACAACGAACACTACAACAACGAACACCAAAACAACAAACACTACAACAACGAACACTACAACAACGAACACTACCACAACGAACACCACAACAACGAACACTACAACAACGAACACTAAAACAACGAACTCTACAAGAACGAACATCTCAACAACGAACATCTCAACAACGAACACTACAACAATGAACACTACAACAACGAACACCACAACAACGAACATCTCAACAACGAACACTACAACAACGAACATCACAACAACGACCATCACAAAAACGAACATCTCAACAACGAACATATCAACAACGAACACTACAACAACGAACACTACAACAACGAACACCACAACAACGAACACCACAATAATGAACACTACAACAACGAACATTAGAACAACGAATACCACAACAACGAATACCACAATAATGAACACTACAACATCGAGAATCAGAACAACGAACACTTCAACAATGAACACTACAACAACGAACACTACAACTGCGAACATCTTAACAACAAACACCACAACAACGAACTTTACAACAACGAACATCTCAACAACGAACATCTCAACAACGAACCTCTCAACAACGAACACTATAAACAACGAACACCACAACAACGAACATCACAACAACGAACACCACAACAACGAACATCTTAACAACGAACTCTACAACTATGAACATCTCAACAACAAACACCACAACAACGAACACTACAACAACGAACATTACAACAACGAACACTACAACAACGAACACCAAAACAACGAACACTACAACAACGAACACAACAACAACGAACTCCACAACAACGAACAGTACAACAACGAACACTAAAACAACGAACACTACAACAACGAACATCTCAACAACGAACATCTCAACAACGCACACTACAACAACGAACACCACAACAACGAACATCTCAACAACGAACACTACAACAACGAACATCACAACAACGACCATCACAAAAACAAACATCTCAACAACGTACATCTTAACAACGAACACTACAACAGCGAACACTACAACAACGAACACCACAACAACGATCACCACAATAATGAACACTACAACAACGAACACTAGAACAACGAACACCACAACAACGAACACCACAATAATGAACACTACAACAACGAACACCAAAACAACGAACACTACAACAACAAACACTACAACAACGAACACTACCACAACGAACACCACATCAACGAACACTACAACAACGAACACTAAAACAACGAACACTACAACAACGAACATCTCAACAACGAACAATACAACATTGAACACTACAACAACGAACACTAGAACAACGAACACCACAACAACGAACACCACAATAATGAACACTACAACAACGAACACTAGAACAACGAACACCACAACAACGAACACCACAATTATGAACACTACAACAACGAAAATCAGAACAGCGAACACTTCAACAACGAACACTACAACAACGAACACTACAACTACGAACATCTTAACAACAAACACCACAACAACGAACTTAACAACAACGAACATCTCAACAACGAACATATCAACAAAGAACCTCTCAACAACGAACACTATAAACAACGAACACCACAACAACGAACATCACAACAACGAAAACCACAACAACGAACATCTCAACAACGAACATCTCAACATCGAACGTTTCAACAACGAACATCTCAACTACGAACACTACAACAATGAACACTACAACAATGAGCACCACAACAACGAACATCTCAACAACGAACACTACAACAACGAACACCACAAGAACGAACATCACAACAACGAACATCACAACAACGAACATCTCAAAAACGAACACCACAATAATGAACACTACAACAACGAAAATCAGAACAACGAACACTACAACTACGAAAACCTTAACAACAAACTCCACAACAACGAACTTTACAACAACGAACACCACAACAAAGAACAATACAACAACGAACACCACAACAACGAACTCCACAACAACGAACTTTACAACAATGAACACCTCAACAACGAACATTACAACAACGAAAATCACAAAATCGACCATTACAACAACGAACACCACTACAACGAACACTACAACAACGAACATCTCAACAACGAACATCTCAACAATGAACACTCTAACAATGAACACTACAACAACGAACACCACAACAACGAACATCACAACAACGAACACTAAAACAACGAACACAACAACAACGAACACCACAACAACGAACATCTCAACAACGAACATCTCAACATTGAACGTGTCATCAACGAACATCTCAACTACGAACACTAAAACAATGAACACTACAACAACGAGCACCACAACAACGAACATCTCAACAACGAACACTACAACGACGAACACCACAAGAACGAACATCACAACAACGAACATCACAACAACGAACATCTCAACAACGAACACCACAATAATGAGCACTACAACAACGAAAATCAGAACAACGAACACTACAACAACGAACACTACAACTACGAAAACCTTAACAACAAACACCACAACAACGAACACCACAACAACGAACAATACAACAACGAACACCACAACAACGAATTCCACAACAACGAACTTTACAGCAACGAACACCTCAACAACGAACATTACAACAACGAAAATCACAAAAACGACCATTACAACAACGAACACCACTACAACGAACACAACTACAACGAACACTACAATAATTAACACTACTACAACGAACAATACAACATTGAACACTACAACAACGAACAAAACAACTGCGAACATCTTAACAACAAACACCACAACAACGAACTTTACAACAACGAACATCTCAACAACGAACATCTCAACAACGAACCTCTCAACAACGAACACTATAAACAACGAACACCACAACAACGAACATCACAACAACGAACACCACAACAACGAACATCTCAACAACGAACTCTACAACTACGAACATCTCCACAACAACGAATTTTACAACAACGAACATCTCAACAACGAACATCTCAACAACGAACCTCTCAACAACGAACATCTCAACATCGAACGTGTCAACAACGAACATCTCAACTACGAACACTAAAACAATGAACACTACAACAACGAGCACCACAACAACGAACATCTCAACAACGAACACTACAACAACGAACACCACAAGAACGAACATCACAACAACGAACATCACAACAACGAACATCTCAACAACGAACACCACAATAATGAGCACTACAACAACGAAAATCAGAACAACGAACACTACAACAGCGAACACTACAACTACGAAAACCTTAACAACAAACACCACAACAAAGAACTTTACAACAACGAACACCACAACAACGAACAATACAACAACGAACACCACAACAACGAATTCCACAACAACGAACTTTACAGCAACGAACACCTCAACAACGAACATTACAACAACGAAAATCACAAAAACGACCATTACAACAACGAACACCACTACAACGAACACAACTACAACGAACACTACAATAATTAACACTACTACAACGAACAATACAACATTGAACACTACAACAACGAACAAAACAACTGCGAACATCTTAACAACAAACACCACAACAACGAACTTTACAACAACGAACATCTCAACAACGAACATCTCAACAACGAACCTCTCAACAGCGAACACTATAAACAACGAACACCACAACAACGAACATCACAACAACGAACACCATAACAACGAACATCTTAACAACGAACACTACAACTATGAACATCTCAACAACAAACACCACAACAACGAACTTTACAACAACGAACATCTCAACAACGAACACCACAACAACGAACACTACAACAACGAACACTACAACAACGAACACTACAACAACGAACACCAAAACAACGAACACTACAACAACGAACACAACAACAACGAACACTACCACAACGAACTCCACAACAACGAACACTACAACAACGAACACTAAAACAACGAACACTACTACAACGAACATCTCAACAACGAACATCTCAACAACACACACTACAACAACGAACACCACAACAACGAACATCTCAACAACGAACACTACAACAACGAACATCACAACAACGACCATCACAAAAACAAACATCTCAACAACGTACATCTCAACAACGAACACTACAACAACGAACACTACAACAACGAACACCACAACAACGAACACCACAATAATGAACACTACAACAACGAACACTAGAACAACGAACACCACAACAACGAACACGACAATAATGAACACTACAACAACGAACACCAAAACAACGAACACTACAACAACGAACACTACAACAACGAACACTACCACAACGAACACCACATCAACGAACACTACAACAACGAACACTAAAACAACGAACACTACAACAACGAACATCTCAACAACGAACACTACAACAATGAACACTACAACAACGAACACTAGAACACTAGAACAACGAACACCACAACAACGAACACCACAATAATGAACACTACAACAACGAACACTAGAACAACGAACACCACAACAACGAACACCACAATTATGAACACTACAACAACGAAATTCAGAACAGCGAACGGTTCAACAACGAACACTACAACAACGAACACTACAACTACGAACATCTTAACAACAAACACCACAACAACGAACTTAACAACAACGAACATCTCAACAACGAACTTAACAACAACGAACATCTCAACAACGAACATCTTAACAAAGAACCTCTCAACAACGAACACTATAAACAACGAACACCACAACAACGAACATCACAACAACGAACACCACAATAACGAACATCTGCACAACGAACTCTAAAACTACGAACATCTCAACAACAAACACCACAACAACGAACTTTACAACAACGAACATCTCAACAACGAACATCTCAACAACGAACCTCTCAACAACGAACACTACAACAACGAACACCACAACAACGAACATCTCAACAACGAACATCTCAACATCGAACGTTTCAACAACGAACATCTCAACTACGAACACTACAACAATGAACACTACAACAACGAGCACCACAACAACGAACATCTCAACAACGAACACTACAACAACGAACACCACAAGAATGAACATCACAACAACGAACATCACAACAACGAACATCTCAAAAACGAACACCACAATAATGAACACTACAACAACGAAAATCAGAACAACGAACACTACAACAACGAACACTACAACTATGAAAACCTTAACAACAAACACCACAACAACGAAGTTTACAACAACGAACACCACAACAAAGAACAATACAACAACGAACACCACAACAACGAACTCCACAACAACGAACTTTACAACAACGAACACCTCAACAACGAACATTACAACAACGAAAATCACAAAAACGACCATTACAACAACGAACACCACTACAACGAACACTAAAACAACGAACACTACAACAACGAACATCTCAACAACGAACATCTCAACAATGAACACTACAACAATGAACACTACAACAACGAACACCACAACAACGAACATCACAACAACGAACACTAAAACAACGAACACCACAACAACGAACACCACAACAACGAACACTACAACAACGAACACCACAACAACGAAAATTACAACAACGAACACTACAACAACAAACACTACAACAACGGACGCTACAACAAGGAACACCACAACAACGAACATTAGAACAACAAACACTACAACAACGAACGTTATAAGAACGAACTTCACAACAAGGAACACTACAACAACGAACACTACAACAACATACACTACAACAACGAACACTACAACAACAAACACTACAACAACGAACATTACAACAATGAACACTACAACAACGAACACTACAACAACGAACAGTACAACAACGAACACCACAACAACGAACATTACAACAACGAACACTACAACAACGAACTCTACAACAACGAACACTACAACAACGAACTTTACAACAATGAACACTACAACAACGAACACTACAACAACGAACATTACAACAACGAACACTACAACAACGAACACCACATCAACGAACACCACAACAACGAACATCTCAACAACGAACATCTCAACAACGAATATCTCAACAACGAACACTACAACAACGAACATCACAACAACGAACATTACAACAACGACCACCACAATAACGAACATCTCAGCAACGAACCTCTCAACAACGAACATCTCAACAACGAACACTACAACAACGAACATCTCAACAACGAACATCTCAACAACGAACACTACAACAACGAACACTACAACAACGAACACTACAACAACGAACACTACAACAACGAACACCAAAACAACGAACACTACAACAACGAACACTACTACAACGAACACCATCACAAAAACGAACATCTCAACAACGAACATCTCAACAACGAACATTACAACAACGAACACTAGAACAACGAACACCACAACAACGAACACCACAATAATGAACACTACAACAACGAACACTAGAACAACGAACACCACAGCAACGAACACCACAATAATGAACACTACAACAACGAAAATCAGAACAACGAACACTTCAACAACGAACACTACAACAACGAACACTACAATTACGAACATCTTAACAACCAACACCACAACAACGAACTTTACAACAACGAACATCTCAACAACGAACATCTCAACAACGAACCTCTCAACAACGAACACTATAAACAACGAACACCACAACAACGAACATCACAACAACGAACACCACAACAACGAACATCTCAACAACGAACACTACAACAACGAACACTACCACAACGAACACCACAACAATGAACACTACAACAACGAACACTAAAACAACGAACACAACAACAACGAACATCTCAACAACGAACATCTCAACAATGAACACTACAACAATGAACACTACAACAACGAACACCACAACAACGAACATCTCAACAACGAAAACTACAACAACGAACCTCACAACAACGACCATCACAAAAACGAACATCTCAACAACGAACATCTCAACAACGAACACTACAACAACGAACACTAGAACAACGAACACCACAACAACGAACACCACAATAATGAACACTACAACAACGAACATTATAACAACGAACACCACAACAACGAATACCACAATAATGAACACTACAACAACGAAAATCAGAACAACGAACACTTCAACAACGAACACTATAACAACGAACACTACAACTGCGAACATCTTAACAACAAACACCACAACAACGAACTTTACAACAACGAACATCTCAACAACGAACATCTCAACAACGAACTTCTCAACAACGAACACTATAAACAACGAACACCACAACAACGAATATCACAACAACGAACACCACAACAACGAACATCTTAACAACGAACTCTACAACTATGAACATCTCAACAACAAACACCACAACAACGAACTTTACAACAACGAACATCTCAACAACGAACATCACAACAACGAACATCTCAACAACGAACACCACAATAATGAGCACTACAACAACGAAAATCAGAACAACGAACACTACAACAGCGAACACTACAACTACGAAAACCTTAACAACAAACACCACAACAAAGAACTTTACAACAACGAACACCACAACAACGAACAATACAACAACGAACACCACAACAACGAATTCCACAACAACGAACTTTACAGCAACGAACACCTCAACAACGAACATTACAACAACGAAAATCACAAAAACGACCATTACAACAACGAACACCACTACAACGAACACAACTACAACGAACACTACAATAATTAACACTACTACAACGAACAATACAACATTGAACACTACAACAACGAACAAAACAACTGCGAACATCTTAACAACAAACACCACAACAACGAACTTTACAACAACGAACATCTCAACAACGAACATCTCAACAACGAACCTCTCAACAGCGAACACTATAAACAACGAACACCACAACAACGAACATCACAACAACGAACACCATAACAACGAACATCTTAACAACGAACACTACAACTATGAACATCTCAACAACAAACACCACAACAACGAACTTTACAACAACGAACATCTCAACAACGAACACCACAACAACGAACACTACAACAACGAACACTACAACAACGAACACTACAACAACGAACACCAAAACAACGAACACTACAACAACGAACACAACAACAACGAACACTACCACAACGAACTCCACAACAACGAACACTACAACAACGAACACTAAAACAACGAACACTACTACAACGAACATCTCAACAACGAACATCTCAACAACACACACTACAACAACGAACACCACAACAACGAACATCTCAACAACGAACACTACAACAACGAACATCACAACAACGACCATCACAAAAACAAACATCTCAACAACGTACATCTCAACAACGAACACTACAACAACGAACACTACAACAACGAACACCACAACAACGAACACCACAATAATGAACACTACAACAACGAACACTAGAACAACGAACACCACAACAACGAACACGACAATAATGAACACTACAACAACGAACACCAAAACAACGAACACTACAACAACGAACACTACAACAACGAACACTACCACAACGAACACCACATCAACGAACACTACAACAACGAACACTAAAACAACGAACACTACAACAACGAACATCTCAACAACGAACACTACAACAATGAACACTACAACAACGAACACTAGAACACTAGAACAACGAACACCACAACAACGAACACCACAATAATGAACACTACAACAACGAACACTAGAACAACGAACACCACAACAACGAACACCACAATTATGAACACTACAACAACGAAATTCAGAACAGCGAACGGTTCAACAACGAACACTACAACAACGAACACTACAACTACGAACATCTTAACAACAAACACCACAACAACGAACTTAACAACAACGAACATCTCAACAACGAACTTAACAACAACGAACATCTCAACAACGAACATCTTAACAAAGAACCTCTCAACAACGAACACTATAAACAACGAACACCACAACAACGAACATCACAACAACGAACACCACAATAACGAACATCTGCACAACGAACTCTAAAACTACGAACATCTCAACAACAAACACCACAACAACGAACTTTACAACAACGAACATCTCAACAACGAACATCTCAACAACGAACCTCTCAACAACGAACACTACAACAACGAACACCACAACAACGAACATCTCAACAACGAACATCTCAACATCGAACGTTTCAACAACGAACATCTCAACTACGAACACTACAACAATGAACACTACAACAACGAGCACCACAACAACGAACATCTCAACAACGAACACTACAACAACGAACACCACAAGAATGAACATCACAACAACGAACATCACAACAACGAACATCTCAAAAACGAACACCACAATAATGAACACTACAACAACGAAAATCAGAACAACGAACACTACAACAACGAACACTACAACTATGAAAACCTTAACAACAAACACCACAACAACGAAGTTTACAACAACGAACACCACAACAAAGAACAATACAACAACGAACACCACAACAACGAACTCCACAACAACGAACTTTACAACAACGAACACCTCAACAACGAACATTACAACAACGAAAATCACAAAAACGACCATTACAACAACGAACACCACTACAACGAACACTAAAACAACGAACACTACAACAACGAACATCTCAACAACGAACATCTCAACAATGAACACTACAACAATGAACACTACAACAACGAACACCACAACAACGAACATCACAACAACGAACACTAAAACAACGAACACCACAACAACGAACACCACAACAACGAACACTACAACAACGAACACCACAACAACGAAAATTACAACAACGAACACTACAACAACAAACACTACAACAACGGACGCTACAACAAGGAACACCACAACAACGAACATTAGAACAACAAACACTACAACAACGAACGTTATAAGAACGAACTTCACAACAAGGAACACTACAACAACGAACACTACAACAACATACACTACAACAACGAACACTACAACAACAAACACTACAACAACGAACATTACAACAATGAACACTACAACAACGAACACTACAACAACGAACAGTACAACAACGAACACCACAACAACGAACATTACAACAACGAACACTACAACAACGAACTCTACAACAACGAACACTACAACAACGAACTTTACAACAATGAACACTACAACAACGAACACTACAACAACGAACATTACAACAACGAACACTACAACAACGAACACCACATCAACGAACACCACAACAACGAACATCTCAACAACGAACATCTCAACAACGAATATCTCAACAACGAACACTACAACAACGAACATCACAACAACGAACATTACAACAACGACCACCACAATAACGAACATCTCAGCAACGAACCTCTCAACAACGAACATCTCAACAACGAACACTACAACAACGAACATCTCAACAACGAACATCTCAACAACGAACACTACAACAACGAACACTACAACAACGAACACTACAACAACGAACACTACAACAACGAACACCAAAACAACGAACACTACAACAACGAACACTACTACAACGAACACCATCACAAAAACGAACATCTCAACAACGAACATCTCAACAACGAACATTACAACAACGAACACTAGAACAACGAACACCACAACAACGAACACCACAATAATGAACACTACAACAACGAACACTAGAACAACGAACACCACAGCAACGAACACCACAATAATGAACACTACAACAACGAAAATCAGAACAACGAACACTTCAACAACGAACACTACAACAACGAACACTACAATTACGAACATCTTAACAACCAACACCACAACAACGAACTTTACAACAACGAACATCTCAACAACGAACATCTCAACAACGAACCTCTCAACAACGAACACTATAAACAACGAACACCACAACAACGAACATCACAACAACGAACACCACAACAACGAACATCTCAACAACGAACACTACAACAACGAACACTACCACAACGAACACCACAACAATGAACACTACAACAACGAACACTAAAACAACGAACACAACAACAACGAACATCTCAACAACGAACATCTCAACAATGAACACTACAACAATGAACACTACAACAACGAACACCACAACAACGAACATCTCAACAACGAAAACTACAACAACGAACCTCACAACAACGACCATCACAAAAACGAACATCTCAACAACGAACATCTCAACAACGAACACTACAACAACGAACACTAGAACAACGAACACCACAACAACGAACACCACAATAATGAACACTACAACAACGAACATTATAACAACGAACACCACAACAACGAATACCACAATAATGAACACTACAACAACGAAAATCAGAACAACGAACACTTCAACAACGAACACTATAACAACGAACACTACAACTGCGAACATCTTAACAACAAACACCACAACAACGAACTTTACAACAACGAACATCTCAACAACGAACATCTCAACAACGAACTTCTCAACAACGAACACTATAAACAACGAACACCACAACAACGAATATCACAACAACGAACACCACAACAACGAACATCTTAACAACGAACTCTACAACTATGAACATCTCAACAACAAACACCACAACAACGAACTTTACAACAACGAACATCTCAACAACGAACACCACAACAACGAACACTACAACAACGAACACTACAACAACGAACACTACAACAACGAACACCAAAACAACGAACACTACAACAACGAACACAACAACAACGAACACTACCACAACGAACTCCACAACAACAAACACTACAACAATGAACACTAAAACAACGAACACTACAACAACGAACATCTCAACAACGAACATCTGAACAACACACACTACAACAACAAACAGCACAACAACGAACATCTCAACAACGAACACTACAACAACGAACATCACAACAACGACCATCACAAAAACAAACATCTCAACAACGTACGTCTCAACAACGAACACTACAACAACGAACACTACAACAACGAACACCACAACAACGAACACCACAATAATGAACACTACAACAACGAACACTAGAACAACGAACACCACAACAACGAACACCACAATAATGAACACTATAACAACGAACACCAAAACAACAAACACTACAACAACGAACACTACAACAACGAACACTACCACAACGAACACCACATCATCGAACACTACAACAACGAACACTAAAACAACGAACACTACAACAACGAACATCTCATCAACGAACACTACAACAATGAACACTACAACAACGAACACTAGAACAACGAACACCACAACAACAAACACCACAATAATGAACACTACAACAACGAACACTAGAACAACGAACACCACAACAACGAACACCACAATTATGAACACTACAACAACGAAAATCAGAACAGCGAACGGTTCAACAACGAACACTACAACAACGAACACTACAACTACATCTTAACAACAAACACCACAACAACGAACTTAACAACAACGAACATCTCAACAACGAACATCTCAACAAAGAACCTCTCAACAACGAACTCTAAAACTACGAACATCTCAACAACGAACTCTAAAACTACGAACATCTCAACAACAAACACCACAACAACGAACTTTACAACAACGAACATCTCAACAACGAACATCTCAACAACGAACCTCTCAACAACGAACACTACAACAACGAACACCACAACAATGAACATCACAACAACGAACACCACAACAACGAACATCTCAACAACGAACATCTCAACATCGAACGTTTCAACAACGAACATCTCAACTACGAACACTACAACAATGAACACTACAACAACGAGCACCACAACAACGAACATCTCAACAACGAACACTACAACAACGAACACCACAAGAACGAACATCACAGCAACGAACATCACAACAATGAACATCTCAAAAACGAACACCACAATAATGAACACTACAACAACGAAAATCAGAACAACGAACACTACAACAACGAACACTACAACTACGAAAACCTTAACAACAAACACCACAACAACGAACTTTACAACAACGAACACCACAACAAAGAACAATACAACAACGAACACCACAACAACGAACTCCACAACAACGAACTTTACAACAACGAACACCTCAACAACGAACATTACAACAACGAAAATCACAAAAACGACCATTACAACAACGAACACTACAACAACGAACATCTCAACAACGAACATCTCAACAATGAACACTACAACAATGAACACTACAACAACGAACACCACAACAACGAACATCACAACAACGAACACTAAAACAACGAACACCACAACAACGAACACCACAACAACGAACACTACAACAACGAACACCACAACAACGAAAATTACAACAACGAACATCACAACAACGAACATCTCAACATCGAACGTGTCATCAACGAACATCTCAACTACGAACACTAAAACAATGAACACTACAACAACGAGCACCACAACAACGAACATCTCAACAACGAACACTACAACAACGAACACCACAAGAACGAACATCACAACAACGAACATCACAACAACGAACATCTCAACAACGAACACCACAATAATGAGCACTACAACAACGAAAATCAGAACAACGAACACTACAACAACGAACACTACAACTACGAAAACCTTAACAACAAACACCACAACAACGAACACCACAACAACGAACAATACAACAACGAACACCACAACAACGAATTCCACAACAACGAACTTTACAGCAACGAACACCTCAACAACGAACATTACAACAACGAAAATCACAAAAACGACCATTACAACAACGAACACCACTACAACGAACACAACTACAACGAACACTACAATAATTAACACTACTACAACGAACAATACAACATTGAACACTACAACAACGAACAAAACAACTGCGAACATCTTAACAACAAACACCACAACAACGAACTTTACAACAACGAACATCTCAACAACGAACATCTCAACAACGAACCTCTCAACAACGAACACTATAAACAACGAACACCACAACAACGAACATCACAACAACGAACACCATAACAACGAACATCTTAACAACGAACACTACAACTATGAACATCTCAACAACAAACACCACAACAACGAACTTTACAACAACGAACATCTCAACAACGAACACCACAACAACGAACACTACAACAACGAACACTACAACAACGAACACTACAACAACGAACACCAAAACAACGAACACTACAACAACGAACACAACAACAACGAACACTACCACAACGAACTCCACAACAACGAACACTACAACAACGAACACTAAAACAACGAACACTACAACAACGAACATCTCAACAACGAACATCTCAACAACACACACTACAACAACGAACACCACAACAACGAACATCTCAACAACGAACACTACAACAACGAACATCACAACAACGACCATCACAAAAACAAACATCTCAACAACGTACATCTCAACAACGAACACTACAACAACGAACACTACAACAACGAACACCACAACAACGAACACCACAATAATGAACACTACAACAACGAACACTAGAACAACGAACACCACAACAACGAACACGACAATAATGAACACTACAACAACGAACACCAAAACAACGAACACTACAACAACGAACACTACAACAACGAACACTACCACAACGAACACCACATCAACGAACACTACAACAACGAACACTAAAACAACGAACACTACAACAACGAACATCTCAACAACGAACACTACAACAATGAACACTACAACAACGAACACTAGAACACTAGAACAACGAACACCACAACAACGAACACCACAATAATGAACACTACAACAACGAACACTAGAACAACGAACACCACAACAACGAACACCACAATTATGAACACTACAACAACGAAATTCAGAACAGCGAACGGTTCAACAACGAACACTACAACAACGAACACTACAACTACGAACATCTTAACAACAAACACCACAACAACGAACTTAACAACAACGACCATCTCAACAACGAACATCTTAACAAAGAACCTCTCAACAACGAACACTATAAACAACGAACACCACAACAACGAACATCACAACAACAAACACCACAATAACGAACATCTGCACAACGAACTCTAAAACTACGAACATCTCAACAACAAACACCACAACAACGAACTTTACAACAACGAACATCTCAACAACGAACATCTCAACAACGAACCTCTCAACAACGAACACTACAACAACGAACACCACAACAATGAACATCACAACAACGAACACCACAACAACGAACATCTCAACAACGAACATCTCAACATCGAACGTTTCAACAACGAACATCTCAACTACGAACACTACAACAATGAACACTACAACAACGAGCACCACAACAACGAACATCTCAACAACGAACACTACAACAACGAACACCACAAGAATGAACATCACAACAACGAACATCACAACAACGAACATCTCAAAAACGAACACCACAATAATGAACACTACAACAACGAAAATCAGAACAACGAACACTACAACAACGAACACTACAACTACGAAAACCTTAACAACAAACACCACAACAACGAACTTTACAACAACGAACACCACAACAAAGAACAATACAACAACGAACACCACAACAACGAACTCCACAACAACGAACTTTACAACAACGAACACCTCAACAACGAACATTACAACAACGAAAATCACAAAAACGACCATTACAACAACGAACACCACTACAACGAACACTAAAACAACGAACACTACAACAACGAACATCTCAACAACGAACATCTCAACAATGAACACTACAACAATGAACACTACAACAACGAACACCACAACAACGAACATCACAACAACGAACACTAAAACAACGAACACCACAACAACGAACACCACAACAACGAACACTACAACAACGAACACCACAACAACGAATATTACAACAACGAACACTACAACAACAAACACTACAACAACGGACGCTACAACAAGGAACACCACAACAACGAACATTAGAACAACGAACACTACAACAACGAACGTTATAAGAACGAACTTCACAACAAGGAACACTACAACAACGAACACTACAACAACGAACACCAAAACAACGAACACTACAACAACGAACACTACTACAACGAACACCATCACAAAAACGAACATCTCAACAACGAACATCTCAACAACGAACATTACAACAACGAACACTAGAACAACGAACACCACAACAACGAACACCACAATAATGAACACTACAACAACGAACACTAGAACAACGAACACCACAGCAACGAACACCACAATAATGAACACTACAACAACGAAAATCAGAACAACGAACACTTCAACAACGAACACTACAACAACGAACACTACAATTACGAACATCTTAACAACCAACACCACAACAACGAACTTTACAACAACGAACATCTCAACAACGAACATCTCAACAACGAACCTCTCAACAACGAACACTATAAACAACGAACACCACAACAACGAACATCACAACATCGAACACCACAACAACGAACATCTCAACAACGAACACTACAACAACGAACACTACCACAACGAACACCACAACAATGAACACTACAACAACGAACACTAAAACAACGAACACAACAACAACGAACATCTCAACAACGAACATCTCAACAATGAACACTACAACAATGAACACTACAACAACGAACACCACAACAACGAACATCTCAACAACGAAAACTACAACAACGAACCTCACAACAACGACAATCACAAAAACGAACATCTCAACAACGAACATCTCAACAACGAACACTACAACAACGAACACTAGAACAACGAACACCACAACAACGAACACCACAATAATGAACACTACAACAACGAACATTATAACAACGAACACCACAACAACGAATACCACAATAATGAACACTACAACAACGAAAATCAGAACAACGAACACTTCAACAACGAACACTATAACAACGAACACTACAACTGCGAACATCTTAACAACAAACACCACAACAACGAACTTTACAACAACGAACATCTCAACAACGAACATCTCAACAACGAACCTCTCAACAACGAACACTATAAACAACGAACACCACAACAACGAACATCACAACAACGAACACCACAACAACGAACATCTCAACAACGAACACTACAACAACGAACACTACCACAACGAACACCACAACAATGAACACTACAACAACGAACACTAAAACAACGAACACAACAACAACGAACATCTCAACAACGAACATCTCAACAATGAACACTACAACAATGAACACTACAACAACGAACACCACAACAACGAACATCTCAACAACGAAAACTACAACAACGAACCTCACAACAACGACCATCACAAAAACGAACATCTCAACAACGAACATCTCAACAACGAACACTACAACAACGAACACTAGAACAACGAACACCACAACAACGAACACCACAATAATGAACACTACAACAACGAACATTATAACAACGAACACCACAACAACGAATACCACAATAATGAACACTACAACAACGAAAATCAGAACAACGAACACTTCAACAACGAACACTATAACAACGAACACTACAACTGCGAACATCTTAACAACAAACACCACAACAACGAACTTTACAACAACGAACATCTCAACAACGAACATCTCAACAACGAACTTCTCAACAACGAACACTATAAACAACGAACACCACAACAACGAATATCACAACAACGAACACCACAACAACGAACATCTTAACAACGAACTCTACAACTATGAACATCTCAACAACAAACACCACAACAACGAACTTTACAACAACGAACATCTCAACAACGAACACCACAACAACGAACACTACAACAACGAACACTACAACAACGAACACTACAACAACGAACACCAAAACAACGAACACTACAACAACGAACACAACAACAACGAACACTACCACAACGAACTCCACAACAACAAACACTACAACAATGAACACTAAAACAACGAACACTACAACAACGAACATCTCAACAACGAACATCTGAACAACACACACTACAACAACGAACAGCACAACAACGAACATCTCAACAACGAACACTACAACAACGAACATCACAACAACGACCATCACAAAAACAAACATCTCAACAACGTACGTCTCAACAACGAACACTACAACAACGAACACTACAACAACGAACACCACAACAACGAACACCACAATAATGAACACTACAACAACGAACACTAGAACAACGAACACCACAACAACGAACACCACAATAATGAACACTATAACAACGAACACCAAAACAACAAACACTACAACAACGAACACTACAACAACGAACACTACCACAACGAACACCACATCATCGAACAATACAACAACGAACACTAAAACAACGAACACTACAACAACGAACATCTCATCAACGAACACTACAACAATGAACACTACAACAACGAACACTAGAACAACGAACACCACAACAACAAACACCACAATAATGAACACTACAACAACGAACACTAGAACAACGAACACCACAACAACGAACACCACAATTATGAACACTACAACAACGAAAATCAGAACAGCGAACGGTTCAACAACGAACACTACAACAACGAACACTACAACTACATCTTAACAACAAACACCACAACAACGAACTTAACAACAACGAACATCTCAACAACGAACATCTCAACAAAGAACCTCTCAACAACGAACTCTAAAACTACGAACATCTCAACAACGAACTCTAAAACTACGAACATCTCAACAACAAACACCACAACAACGAACTTTACAACAACGAACATCTCAACAACGAACATCTCAACAACGAACCTCTCAACAACGAACACTACAACAACGAACACCACAACAATGAACATCACAACAACGAACACCACAACAACGAACATCTCAACAACGAACATCTCAACATCGAACGTTTCAACAACGAACATCTCAACTACGAACACTACAACAATGAACACTACAACAACGAGCACCACAACAACGAACATCTCAACAACGAACACTACAACAACGAACACCACAAGAACGAACATCACAGCAACGAACATCACAACAATGAACATCTCAAAAACGAACACCACAATAATGAACACTACAACAACGAAAATCAGAACAACGAACACTACAACAACGAACACTACAACTACGAAAACCTTAACAACAAACACCACAACAACGAACTTTACAACAACGAACACCACAACAAAGAACAATACAACAACGAACACCACAACAACGAACTCCACAACAACGAACTTTACAACAACGAACACCTCAACAACGAACATTACAACAACGAAAATCACAAAAACGACCATTACAACAACGAACACTACAACAACGAACATCTCAACAACGAACATCTCAACAATGAACACTACAACAATGAACACTACAACAACGAACACCACAACAACGAACATCACAACAACGAACACTAAAACAACGAACACCACAACAACGAACACCACAACAACGAACACTACAACAACGAACACCACAACAACGAAAATTACAACAACGAACATCACAACAACGAACATCTCAACATCGAACGTGTCATCAACGAACATCTCAACTACGAACACTAAAACAATGAACACTACAACAACGAGCACCACAACAACGAACATCTCAACAACGAACACTACAACAACGAACACCACAAGAACGAACATCACAACAACGAACATCACAACAACGAACATCTCAACAACGAACACCACAATAATGAGCACTACAACAACGAAAATCAGAACAACGAACACTACAACAACGAACACTACAACTACGAAAACCTTAACAACAAACACCACAACAACGAACACCACAACAACGAACAATACAACAACGAACACCACAACAACGAATTCCACAACAACGAACTTTACAGCAACGAACACCTCAACAACGAACATTACAACAACGAAAATCACAAAAACGACCATTACAACAACGAACACCACTACAACGAACACAACTACAACGAACACTACAATAATTAACACTACTACAACGAACAATACAACATTGAACACTACAACAACGAACAAAACAACTGCGAACATCTTAACAACAAACACCACAACAACGAACTTTACAACAACGAACATCTCAACAACGAACATCTCAACAACGAACCTCTCAACAACGAACACTATAAACAACGAACACCACAACAACGAACATCACAACAACGAACACCATAACAACGAACATCTTAACAACGAACACTACAACTATGAACATCTCAACAACAAACACCACAACAACGAACTTTACAACAACGAACATCTCAACAACGAACACCACAACAACGAACACTACAACAACGAACACTACAACAACGAACACTACAACAACGAACACCAAAACAACGAACACTACAACAACGAACACAACAACAACGAACACTACCACAACGAACTCCACAACAACGAACACTACAACAACGAACACTAAAACAACGAACACTACAACAACGAACATCTCAACAACGAACATCTCAACAACACACACTACAACAACGAACACCACAACAACGAACATCTCAACAACGAACACTACAACAACGAACATCACAACAACGACCATCACAAAAACAAACATCTCAACAACGTACATCTCAACAACGAACACTACAACAACGAACACTACAACAACGAACACCACAACAACGAACACCACAATAATGAACACTACAACAACGAACACTAGAACAACGAACACCACAACAACGAACACGACAATAATGAACACTACAACAACGAACACCAAAACAACGAACACTACAACAACGAACACTACAACAACGAACACTACCACAACGAACACCACATCAACGAACACTACAACAACGAACACTAAAACAACGAACACTACAACAACGAACATCTCAACAACGAACACTACAACAATGAACACTACAACAACGAACACTAGAACACTAGAACAACGAACTCCACAACAACGAACACCACAATAATGAACACTACAACAACGAACACTAGAACAACGAACACCACAACAACGAACACCACAATTATGAACACTACAACAACGAAATTCAGAACAGCGAACGGTTCAACAACGAACACTACAACAACGAACACTACAACTACGAACATCTTAACAACAAACACCACAACAACGAACTTAACAACAACGACCATCTCAACAACGAACATCTTAACAAAGAACCTCTCAACAACGAACACTATAAACAACGAACACCACAACAACGAACATCACAACAACGAACACCACAATAACGAACATCTGCACAACGAACTCTAAAACTACGAACATCTCAACAACAAACACCACAACAACGAACTTTACAACAACGAACATCTCAACAACGAACATCTCAACAACGAACCTCTCAACAACGAACACTACAACAACGAACACCACAACAATGAACATCACAACAACGAACACCACAACAACGAACATCTCAACAACGAACATCTCAACATCGAACGTTTCAACAACGAACATCTCAACTACGAACACTACAACAATGAACACTACAACAACGAGCACCACAACAACGAACATCTCAACAACGAACACTACAACAACGAACACCACAAGAATGAACATCACAACAACGAACATCACAACAACGAACATCTCAAAAACGAACACCACAATAATGAACACTACAACAACGAAAATCAGAACAACGAACACTACAACAACGAACACTACAACTACGAAAACCTTAACAACAAACACCACAACAACGAACTTTACAACAACGAACACCACAACAAAGAACAATACAACAACGAACACCACAACAACGAACTCCACAACAACGAACTTTACAACAACGAACACCTCAACAACGAACATTACAACAACGAAAATCACAAAAACGACCATTACAACAACGAACACCAATACAACGAACACTAAAACAACGAACACTACAACAACGAACATCTCAACAACGAACATCTCAACAATGAACACTACAACAATGAACACTACAACAACGAACACCACAACAACGAACATCACAACAACGAACACTAAAACAACGAACACCACAACAACGAACACCACAACAACGAACACTACAACAACGAACACCACAACAACGAATATTACAACAACGAACACTACAACAACAAACACTACAACAACGGACGCTACAACAAGGAACACCACAACAACGAACATTAGAACAACGAACACTACAACAACGAACGTTATAAGAACGAACTTCACAACAAGGAACACTACAACAACGAACACTACAACAACATACACTACAACAACGAACACTACAACAACAAACACTACAACAACGAACATTACAACAATGAACACTACAACAACGAACACTACAACAACGAACAGTACAACAACGAACACCACAACAACGAACATTACAACAACGAACACTACAACAACGAACACTACAACAACGAACACTACAACAACGAACTTTACAACAATGAACACAACAACAACGAACACTACAACAACGAACATTACAACAACGAACACTACAACAACGAACACCACATCAACGAACACCACAACAACGAACATCTCAACAACGAACATCTCAACAACGAATATCTCAACAACGAACACTACAACAACGAACATCACAACAACGAACATTACAACAACGACCACCACAATAACGAACATCTCAGCAACGAACCTCTCAACAACGAACATCTCAACAACGAACACTACAACAACGAACATCTCAACAACGAACATCTCAACAACGAACACTACAACAACGAACACTACAACAACGAACACTACAACAACGAACACTACAACTACATCTTAACAACAAACACCACAACAACGAACTTAACAACAACGAACATCTCAACAACGAACATCTCAACAAAGAACCTCTCAACAACGAACTCTAAAACTACGAACATCTCAACAACGAACTCTAAAACTACGAACATCTCAACAACAAACACCACAACAACGAACTTTACAACAACGAACATCTCAACAACGAACATCTCAACAACGAACCTCTCAACAACGAACACTACAACAACGAACACCACAACAATGAACATCACAACAACGAACACCACAACAACGAACATCTCAACAACGAACATCTCAACATCGAACGTTTCAACAACGAACATCTCAACTACGAACACTACAACAATGAACACTACAACAACGAGCACCACAACAACGAACATCTCAACAACGAACACTACAACAACGAACACCACAAGAACGAACATCACAGCAACGAACATCACAACAATGAACATCTCAAAAACGAACACCACAATAATGAACACTACAACAACGAAAATCAGAACAACGAACACTACAACAACGAACACTACAACTACGAAAACCTTAACAACAAACACCACAACAACGAACTTTACAACAACGAACACCACAACAAAGAACAATACAACAACGAACACCACAACAACGAACTCCACAACAACGAACTTTACAACAACGAACACCTCAACAACGAACATTACAACAACGAAAATCACAAAAACGACCATTACAACAACGAACACTACAACAACGAACATCTCAACAACGAACATCTCAACAATGAACACTACAACAATGAACACTACAACAACGAACACCACAACAACGAACATCACAACAACGAACACTAAAACAACGAACACCACAACAACGAACACCACAACAACGAACACTACAACAACGAACACCACAACAACGAAAATTACAACAACGAACATCACAACAACGAACATCTCAACATCGAACGTGTCATCAACGAACATCTCAACTACGAACACTAAAACAATGAACACTACAACAACGAGCACCACAACAACGAACATCTCAACAACGAACACTACAACAACGAACACCACAAGAACGAACATCACAACAACGAACATCACAACAACGAACATCTCAACAACGAACACCACAATAATGAGCACTACAACAACGAAAATCAGAACAACGAACACTACAACAACGAACACTACAACTACGAAAACCTTAACAACAAACACCACAACAACGAACACCACAACAACGAACAATACAACAACGAACACCACAACAACGAATTCCACAACAACGAACTTTACAGCAACGAACACCTCAACAACGAACATTACAACAACGAAAATCACAAAAACGACCATTACAACAACGAACACCACTACAACGAACACAACTACAACGAACACTACAATAATTAACACTACTACAACGAACAATACAACATTGAACACTACAACAACGAACAAAACAACTGCGAACATCTTAACAACAAACACCACAACAACGAACTTTACAACAACGAACATCTCAACAACGAACATCTCAACAACGAACCTCTCAACAACGAACACTATAAACAACGAACACCACAACAACGAACATCACAACAACGAACACCATAACAACGAACATCTTAACAACGAACACTACAACTATGAACATCTCAACAACAAACACCACAACAACGAACTTTACAACAACGAACATCTCAACAACGAACACCACAACAACGAACACTACAACAACGAACACTACAACAACGAACACTACAACAACGAACACCAAAACAACGAACACTACAACAACGAACACAACAACAACGAACACTACCACAACGAACTCCACAACAACGAACACTACAACAACGAACACTAAAACAACGAACACTACAACAACGAACATCTCAACAACGAACATCTCAACAACACACACTACAACAACGAACACCACAACAACGAACATCTCAACAACGAACACTACAACAACGAACATCACAACAACGACCATCACAAAAACAAACATCTCAACAACGTACATCTCAACAACGAACACTACAACAACGAACACTACAACAACGAACACCACAACAACGAACACCACAATAATGAACACTACAACAACGAACACTAGAACAACGAACACCACAACAACGAACACGACAATAATGAACACTACAACAACGAACACCAAAACAACGAACACTACAACAACGAACACTACAACAACGAACACTACCACAACGAACACCACATCAACGAACACTACAACAACGAACACTAAAACAACGAACACTACAACAACGAACATCTCAACAACGAACACTACAACAATGAACACTACAACAACGAACACTAGAACACTAGAACAACGAACACCACAACAACGAACACCACAATAATGAACACTACAACAACGAACACTAGAACAACGAACACCACAACAACGAACACCACAATTATGAACACTACAACAACGAAATTCAGAACAGCGAACGGTTCAACAACGAACACTACAACAACGAACACTACAACTACGAACATCTTAACAACAAACACCACAACAACGAACTTAACAACAACGACCATCTCAACAACGAACATCTTAACAAAGAACCTCTCAACAACGAACACTATAAACAACGAACACCACAACAACGAACATCACAACAACGAACACCACAATAACGAACATCTGCACAACGAACTCTAAAACTACGAACATCTCAACAACAAACACCACAACAACGAACTTTACAACAATGAACATCACAACAACGAACACCACAACAACGAACATCTCAACAACGAACATCTCAACATCGAACGTTTCAACAACGAACATCTCAACTACGAACACTACAACAATGAACACTACAACAACGAGCACCACAACAACGAACATCTCAACAACGAACACTACAACAACGAACACCACAAGAATGAACATCACAACAACGAACATCACAACAACGAACATCTCAAAAACGAACACCACAATAATGAACACTACAACAACGAAAATCAGAACAACGAACACTACAACAACGAACACTACAACTACGAAAACCTTAACAACAAACACCACAACAACGAACTTTACAACAACGAACACCACAACAAAGAACAATACAACAACGAACACCACAACAACGAACTCCACAACAACGAACTTTACAACAACGAACACCTCAACAACGAACATTACAACAACGAAAATCACAAAAACGACCATTACAACAACGAACACCACTACAACGAACACTAAAACAACGAACACTACAACAACGAACATCTCAACAACGAACATCTCAACAATGAACACTACAACAATGAACACTACAACAACGAACACCACAACAACGAACATCACAACAACGAACACTAAAACAACGAACACCACAACAACGAACACCACAACAACGAACACTACAACAACGAACACCACAACAACGAATATTACAACAACGAACACTACAACAACAAACACTACAACAACGGACGCTACAACAAGGAACACCACAACAACGAACATTAGAACAACGAACACTACAACAACGAACGTTATAAGAACGAACTTCACAACAAGGAACACTACAACAACGAACACTACAACAACATACACTACAACAACGAACACTACAACAACAAACACTACAACAACGAACATTACAACAATGAACACTACAACAACGAACACTACAACAACGAACAGTACAACAACGAACACCACAACAACGAACATTACAACAACGAACACTACAACAACGAACACTACAACAACGAACACTACAACAACGAACTTTACAACAATGAACACAACAACAACGAACACTACAACAACGAACATTACAACAACGAACACTACAACAACGAACACCACATCAACGAACACCACAACAACGAACATCTCAACAACGAACATCTCAACAACGAATATCTCAACAACGAACACTACAACAACGAACATCACAACAACGAACATTACAACAACGACCACCACAATAACGAACATCTCAGCAACGAACCTCTCAACAACGAACATCTCAACAACGAACACTACAACAACGAACATCTCAACAACGAACATCTCAACAACGAACACTACAACAACGAACACTACAACAACGAACACTACAACAACGAACACCAAAACAACGAACACTACAACAACGAACACTACTACAACGAACACTACCACAACGAACACCACAACAACGAACACTACAACAACGAACACTAAAACAGCGAACACTACAACAACGAACATCTCAACAACGAACATCTCAACAATGAACACTACAACAACGAACACCACAACAACGAACATCTTAACAACGAACACTACAACAACGAACATCACAACAACGACCATCACAAAAACGAACATCTCAACAACGAACATCTCAACAACGAACATTACAACAACGAACACTAGAACAACGAACACCACAACAACGAACACCACAATAATGAACACTACAACAACGAACACTAGAACAACGAACACCACAGCAACGAACACCACAATAATGAACACTACAACAACGAAAATCAGAACAACGAACACTTCAACAACGAACACTACAACAACGAACACTACAATTACGAACATCTTAACAACCAACACCACAACAACGAACTTTACAACAACGAACATCTCAACAACGAACATCTCAACAACGAACCTCTCAACAACGAACACTATAAACAACGAACACCACAACAACGAACATCACAACAACGAACACCACAACAACGAACATCTCAGCAACGAACACTACAACAACGAACACTACCACAACGAACACCACAACAATGAACACTACAACAACGAACACTAAAACAACGAACACAACAACAACGAACATCTCAACAACGAACATCTCAACAATGAACACTACAACAATGAACACTACAACAACGAACACCACAACAACGAACATCTCAACAACGAAAACTACAACAACGAACCTCACAACAACGACCATCACAAAAACGAACATCTCAACAACGAACATCTCAACAACGAACACTACAACAACGAACACTAGAACAACGAACACCACAACAACGAACACCACAATAATGAACACTACAACAACGAACATTAGAACAACGAACACCACAACAACGAATACCACAATAATGAACACTACAACAACGAAAATCAGAACAACGAACACTTCAACAACGAACACTATAACAACGAACACTACAACTGCGAACATCTTAACAACAAACACCACAACAACGAACTTTACAACAACGAACATCTCAACAACGAACATCTCAACAACGAACTTCTCAACAACGAACACTATAAACAACGAACACCACAACAACGAACATCACAACAACGAACACCACAACAACGAACATCTTAACAACGAACTCTACAACTATGAACATCTCAACAACAAACACCACAACAACGAACTTTACAACAACGAACATCTCAACAACGAACACCACAACAACGAACACTACAACAACGAACACTACAACAACGAACACTACCACAACGAACACCACATCATCGAACACTACAACAACGAACACTAAAACAACGAACACTACAACAACGAACATCTCATCAACGAACACTACAACAATGAACACTACAACAACGAACACTAGAACAACGAACACCACAACAACAAACACCACAATAATGAACACTACAACAACGAACACTAGAACAACGAACACCACAACAACGAACACCACAATTATGAACACTACAACAACGAAAATCAGAACAGCGAACGGTTCAACAACGAACACTACAACAACGAACACTACAACTACATCTTAACAACAAACACCACAACAACGAACTTAACAACAACGAACATCTCAACAACGAACATCTCAACAAAGAACCTCTCAACAACGAACTCTAAAACTACGAACATCTCAACAACGAACTCTAAAACTACGAACATCTCAACAACAAACACCACAACAACGAACTTTACAACAACGAACATCTCAACAATGAACATCTCAACAACGAACCTCTCAACAACGAACACTACAACAACGAACACCACAACAATGAACATCACAACAACGAACACCACAACAACGAACATCTCAACAACGAACATCTCAACATCGAACGTTTCAACAACGAACATCTCAACTACGAACACTACAACAATGAACACTACAACAACGAGCACCACAACAACGAACATCTCAACAACGAACACTACAACAACGAACACCACAAGAACGAACATCACAGCAACGAACATCACAACAATGAACATCTCAAAAACGAACACCACAATAATGAACACTACAACAACGAAAATCAGAACAACGAACACTACAACAACGAACACTACAACTACGAAAACCTTAACAACAAACACCACAACAACGAACTTTACAACAACGAACACCACAACAAAGAACAATACAACAACGAACACCACAACAACGAACTCCACAACAACGAACTTTAAAACAACGAACACCTCAACAACGAACATTACAACAACGAAAATCACAAAAACGACCATTACAACAACGAACACTACAACAACGAACATCTCAACAACGAACATCTCAACAATGAACACTACAACAATGAACACTACAACAACGAACACCACAACAACGAACATCACAACAACGAACACTAAAACAACGAACACCACAACAACGAACACCACAACAACGAACACTACAACAACGACACCACAACAACGAAAATTACAACAACGAACATCACAACAACGAACATCTCAACATCGAACGTGTCATCAACGAACATCTCAACTACGAACACTAAAACAATGAACACTACAACAACGAGCACCACAACAACGAACATCTCAACAACGAACACTACAACAACGAACACCACAAGAACGAACATCACAACAACGAACATCACAACAACGAACATCTCAACAACGAACACCACAATAATGAGCACTACAACAACGAAAATCAGAACAACGAACACTACAACAACGAACACTACAACTACGAAAACCTTAACAACAAACACCACAACAACGAACACCACAACAACGAACAATACAACAACGAACACCACAACAACGAATTCCACAACAACGAACTTTACAGCAACGAACACCTCAACAACGAACATTACAACAACGAAAATCACAAAAACGACCATTACAACAACGAACACCACTACAACGAACACAACTACAACGAACACTACAATAATTAACACTACTACAACGAACAATACAACATTGAACACTACAACAACGAACAAAACAACTGCGAACATCTTAACAACAAACACCACAACAACGAACTTTACAACAACGAACATCTCAACAACGAACATCTCAACAACGAACCTCTCAACAACGAACACTATAAACAACGAACACCACAACAACGAACATCACAACAACGAACACCATAACAACGAACATCTTAACAACGAACACTACAACTATGAACATCTCAACAACAAACACCACAACAACGAACTTTACAACAACGAACATCTCAACAACGAACACCACAACAACGAACACTACAACAACGAACACTACAACAACGAACACTACAACAACGAACACCAAAACAACGAACACTACAACAACGAACACAACAACAACGAACACTACCACAACGAACTCCACAACAACGAACACTACAACAACGAACACTAAAACAACGAACACTACAACAACGAACATCTCAACAACGAACATCTCAACAACACACACTACAACAACGAACACCACAACAACGAACATCTCAACAACGAACACTACAACAACGAACATCACAACAACGACCATCACAAAAACAAACATCTCAACAACGTACATCTCAACAACGAACACTACAACAACGAACACTACAACAACGAACACCACAACAACGAACACCACAATAATGAACACTACAACAACGAACACTAGAACAACGAACACCACAACAACGAACACGACAATAATGAACACTACAACAACGAACACCAAAACAACGAACACTACAACAACGAACACTACAACAACGAACACTACCACAACGAACACCACATCAACGAACACTACAACAACGAACACTAAAACAACGAACACTACAACAACGAACATCTCAGCAACGAACACTACAACAATGAACACTACAACAACGAACACTAGAACACTAGAACAACGAACACCACAACAACGAACACCACAATAATGAACACTACAACAACGAACACTAGAACAACGAACACCACAACAACGAACACCACAATTATGAACACTACAACAACGAAATTCAGAACAGCGAACGGTTCAACAACGAACACTACAACAACGAACACTACAACTACGAACATCTTAACAACAAACACCACAACAACGAACTTAACAACAACGACCATCTCAACAACGAACATCTTAACAAAGAACCTCTCAACAACGAACACTATAAACAACGAACACCACAACAACGAACATCACAACAACGAACACCACAATAACGAACATCTGCACAACGAACTCTAAAACTACGAACATCTCAACAACAAACACCACAACAACGAACTTTACAACAACGAACATCTCAACAACGAACATCTCAACAACGAACCTCTCAACAACGAACACTACAACAACGAACACCACAACAATGAACATCACAACAACGAACACCACAACAACGAACATCTCAACAACGAACATCTCAACATCGAACGTTTCAACAACGAACATCTCAACTACGAACACTACAACAATGAACACTACAACAACGAGCACCACAACAACGAACATCTCAACAACGAACACTACAACAACGAACACCACAAGAATGAACATCACAACAACGAACATCACAACAACGAACATCTCAAAAACGAACACCACAATAATGAACACTACAACAACGAAAATCAGAACAACGAACACTACAACAACGAACACTACAACTACGAAAACCTTAACAACAAACACCACAACAACGAACTTTACAACAACGAACACCACAACAAAGAACAATACAACAACGAACACCACAACAACGAACTCCACAACAACGAACTTTACAACAACGAACACCTCAACAACGAACATTACAACAACGAAAATCACAAAAACGACCATTACAACAACGAACACCACTACAACGAACACTAAAACAACGAACACTACAACAACGAACATCTCAACAACGAACATCTCAACAATGAACACTACAACAATGAACACTACAACAACGAACACCACAACAACGAACATCACAACAACGAACACTAAAACAACGAACACCACAACAACGAACACCACAACAACGAACACTACAACAACGAACACCACAACAACGAAAATTACAACAACGAACACTACAACAACAAACACTACAAGAACGGACGCTACAACAAGGAACACCACAACAACGAACATTAGAACAACGAACACTACAACAACGAACGTTATAAGAACGAACTTCACAACAAGGAACACTACAACAACGAACACTACAACAACATACACTACAACAACGAACACTACAACAACAAACACTACAACAACGAACATTACAACAATGAACACTACAACAACGAACACTACAACAACGAACAGTACAACAACGAACACCACAACAACGAACATTACAACAACGAACACTACAACAACGAACACTACAACAACGAACACTACAACAACGAACTTTACAACAATGAACACAACAACAACGAACACTACAACAACGAACATTACAACAACGAACACTACAACAACGAACACCACATCAACGAACACCACAACAACGAACATCTCAACAACGAACATCTCAACAACGAATATCTCAACAACGAACACTACAACAACGAACATCACAACAACGAACATTACAACAACGACCACCACAATAACGAACATCTCAGCAACGAACCTCTCAACAACGAACATCTCAACAACGAACACTACAACAACGAACATCTCAACAACGAACATCTCAACAACGAACACTACAACAACGAACACTACAACAACGAACACTACAACAACGAACACTACAACAACGAACACCAAAACAACGAACACTACAACAACGAACACTACTACAACGAACACTACCACAACGAACACCACAACAACGAACACTACAACAACGAACACTAAAACAACGAACACTACAACAACGAACATCTCAACAACGAACATCTCAACAATGAACACTACAACAACGAACACCACAACAACGAACATCTTAACAACGAACACTACAACAACGAACATCACAACAACGACCATCACAAAAACGAACATCTCAACAACGAACATCTCAACAACGAACATTACAACAACGAACACTAGAACAACGAACACCACAACAACGAACACCACAATAATGAACACTACAACAACGAACACTAGAACAACGAACACCACAGCAACGAACACCACAATAATGAACACTACAACAACGAAAATCAGAACAACGAACACTTCAACAACGAACACTACAACAACGAACACTACAATTACGAACATCTTAACAACCAACACCACAACAACGAACTTTACAACAACGAACATCTCAACAACGAACATCTCAACAACGAACCTCTCAACAACGAACACTATAAACAACGAACACCACAACAACGAACATCACAACAACGAACACCACAACAACGAACATCTCAGCAACGAACACTACAACAACGAACACTACCACAACGAACACCACAACAATGAACACTACAACAACGAACACTAAAACAACGAACACAACAACAACGAACATCTCAACAACGAACATCTCAACAATGAACACTACAACAATGAACACTACAACAACGAACACCACAACAACGAACATCTCAACAACGAAAACTACAACAACGAACCTCACAACAACGACCATCACAAAAACGAACATCTCAACAACGAACATCTCAACAACGAACACTACAACAACGAACACTAGAACAACGAACACCACAACAACGAACACCACAATAATGAACACTACAACAACGAACATTAGAACAACGAACACCACAACAACGAATACCACAATAATGAACACTACAACAACGAAAATCAGAACAACGAACACTTCAACAACGAACACTATAACAACGAACACTACAACTGCGAACATCTTAACAACAAACACCACAACAACGAACTTTACAACAACGAACATCTCAACAACGAACATCTCAACAACGAACTTCTCAACAACGAACACTATAAACAACGAACACCACAACAACGAACATCACAACAACGAACACCACAACAACGAACATCTTAACAACGAACTCTACAACTATGAACATCTCAACAACAAACACCACAACAACGAACTTTACAACAACGAACATCTCAACAACGAACACCACAACAACGAACACTACAACAACGAACACTACAACAACGAACACTACAACAACGAACACCAAAACAACGAACACTACAACAACGAACGCAACAACAACGAACACTACCACAACGAACTCCACAACAACAAACACTACAACAATGAACACTAAAACAACGAACACTACAACAACGAACATCTCAACAACGAACATCTGAACAACACACACTACAACAACGAACAGCACAACAACGAACATCTCAACAACGAACACTACAACAACGAACATCACAACAATGACCATCACAAAAACAAACATCTCAACAACGTACGTCTCAACAACGAACACTACAACAACGAACACTACAACAACGAACACCACAACAACGAACACCACAATAATGAACACTACAACAACGAACACTAGAACAACGAACACCACAACAACGAACACCACAATAATGAACACTATAACAACGAACACCAAAACAACGAACACTACAACAACGAACACTACAACAACGAACACTACCACAACGAACACCACATCATCGAACACTACAACAACGAACACTAAAACAACGATCACTACAACAACGAACATCTCATCAACGAACACTACAACAATGAACACTACAACAACGAACACTAGAACAACGAACACCACAACAACAAACACCACAATAATGAACACTACAACAACGAACACTAGAACAACGAACACCACAACAACGAACACCACAATTATGAACACTACAACAACGAAAATCAGAACAGCGAACGGTTCAACAACGAACACTACAACAACGAACACTACAACTACATCTTAACAACAAACACCACAACAACGAACTTAACAACAACGAACATCTCAACAACGAACATCTCAACAAAGAACCTCTCAACAACGAACTCTAAAACTACGAACATCTCAACAACGAACTCTAAAACTACGAACATCTCAACAACAAACACCACAACAACGAACTTTACAACAACGAACATCTCAACAACGAACATCTCAACAACGAACCTCTCAACAACGAACACTACAACAACGAACACCACAACAATGAACATCACAACAACGAACACCACAACAACGAACATCTCAACAACGAACATCTCAACATCGAACGTTTCAACAACGAACATCTCAACTACGAACACTACAACAATGAACACTACAACAACGAGCACCACAACAACGAACATCTCAACAACGAACACTACAACAACGAACACCACAAGAACGAACATCACAGCAACGAACATCACAACAACGAACATCTCAAAAACGAACACCACAATAATGAACACTACAACAACGAAAATCAGAACAACGAACACTACAACAACGAACACTACAACTACGAAAACCTTAACAACAAACACCACAACAACGAACTTTACAACAACGAACACCACAACAAAGAACAATACAACAACGAACACCACAACAACGAACTCCACAACAACGAACTTTACAACAACGAACACCTCAACAACGAACATTACAACAACGAAAATCACAAAAACGACCATTACAACAACGAACACTACAACAACGAACATCTCAACAACGAACATCTCAACAATGAACACTACAACAATGAACACTACAACAACGAACACCACAACAACGAACATCACAACAACGAACACTAAAACAACGAACACCACAACAACGAACACCACAACAACGAACACTACAACAACGAACACCACAACAACGAAAATTACAACAATGAACACTACAACAACAAACACTACAACAACGGACGCTACAACAACGAACACCACAACAACGAACATTAGAACAACGAACACTACAACAACGAACGTTATAAGAACGAACTTCACAACAAGGAACACTACAACAACGAACACTACAACAACATACACTACAACAACGAACATTACAACAATGAACACTACAACAACGAACACTACAACAACGAACAGTACAACAACGAACACCACAACAACGAACATTACAACAACGAACACTACAACAACGAACACTACAACAACGAACACTACAACAACGAACTTTACAACAATGAACACTACAACAACGAACACTACAACAACGAACATTACAACAACGAACATCTCAACAACGAACATCTCAACAACGAACCTCTCAACAACGAACACTACAATAACGAACACCACAACAATGAACATCACAACAACGAACACCACAACAACGAACATCTCAACAACGAACATCTCAACATCGAACGTTTCAACAACGAACATCTCAACTACGAACACTACAACAATGAACACTACAACAACGAGCACCACAACAACGAACATCTCAACAACGAACACTACAACAACGAACACCACAAGAACGAACATCACAGCAACGAACATCACAACAACGAACATCTCAAAAACGAACACCACAATAATGAACACTACAACAACGAAAATCAGAACAACGAACACTACAACAACGAACACTACAACTACGAAAACCTTAACAACAAACACCACAACAACGAACTTTACAACAACGAACACCACAACAAAGAACAATACAACAACGAACACCACAACAACGAACTCCACAACAACGAACTTTACAACAACGAACACCTCAACAACGAACATTACAACAACGAAAATCACAAAAACGACCATTACAACAACGAACACCACTACAACGAACACTAAAACAACGAACACTACAACAACGAACATCTCAACAACGAACATCTCAACAATGAACACTACAACAATGAACACTACAACAACGAACACCACAACAACGAACATCACAACAACGAACACTAAAACAACGAACACCACAACAACGAACACCACAACAACGAACACTACAACAACGAACACCACAACAACGAAAATTACAACAACGAACACTACAACAACAAACACTACAACAACGAACAGTACAACAACGAACACCACAACAACGAACATTAGAACAACGAACACTACAACAACGAACGTTATAAGAACGAACTTCACAACAAGGAACACTACAACAACGAACACTACAACAACATACACTACAACAACGAACATTACAACAATGAACACTACAACAACGAACACTACAACAACGAACAGTACAACAACGAACACCACAACAACGAACATTACAACAACGAACACTACAACAACGAACACTACAACAACGAACACTACAACAACGAACTTTACAACAATGAACACTACAACAACGAACACTACAACAACGAACATTACAACAACGAACACTACAACAACGAACACCATATCAACGAACACCACAACAACGAACATCTCAACAACGAATATCTCAACAACGAACACTACAACAACGAACATCACAACAACGAACATTACAACAACGACCACCACAATAACGAACATCTCAGCAACGAACCTCTCAACAACGAACATCTCAACAACGAACACTACAACAACGAACATCTCAACAATGAACATCTCAACAACGAACACTACAACAACGAACACTACAACAACGAACACTACAACAACGAACACTACAACAACGAATACTAAAACAACGAACACTACAACAACGAACATCTCAACAACGAACATCTCAACAATGAACACTACAACAACGAACACCACAACAACGAACATCTTAACAACGAACACTACACCAACGAACATCACAACAACGACCATCACAAAAACGAACATCTCAACAACGAACATCTCAACAACGAACATTACAACAACGAACACTAGAACAACGAACACCACAACAACGAACACCACAATAATGAACACTACAACAACGAACACTAGAACAACGAACACCACAGCAACGAACACCACAATAATGAACACTACAACAACGAAAATCAGAACAACGAACACTTCAACAACGAACACTACAACAACGAACACTACAATTACGAACATCTTAACAACCAACACCACAACAACGAACTTTACAACAACGAACATCTCAACAACGAACATCTCAACAACGAACCTCTCAACAACGAACACTATAAACAACGAACACCACAACAACGAACATCACAACAACGAACACCACAACAACGAACATCTCAACAACGAACACTACAACAACGAACACTACCACAACGAACACCACAACAATGAACACTACAACAACGAACACTAAAACAACGAACACTACAACAACGAACATCTCAACAACGAACATCTCAACAATGAACACTACAACAATGAACACTACAACAACGAACACCACAACAACGAACATCTCAACAACGAACACTACAACAACGAACATCACAACAACGACCATCACAAAAACGAACATCTCAACAACGAACATCTCAACAACGAACATTACAACAACGAACACTAGAACAACGAACACCACAACAACGAACACCACAATAATGAACACTACAACAACGAACACTAGAACAACGAACACCACAGCAACGAACACCACAATAATGAACACTACAACAACGAAAATCAGAACAACGAACACTTCAACAACGAACACTACAACAACGAACACTACAATTACGAACATCTTAACAACCAACACCACAACAACGAACATCTCAACAACGAACATCTCAACAACGAACCTCTCAACAACGAACACTATAAACAACGAACACCACAACAACGAACATCACAACAACGAACACCACAACAACGAACATCTCAACAACGAACTCTACAACTACGAACATCTCAACAACAAACACCACAATAACGAACTTTACAACAACGAACATCTCAACAACGAACATCTCAACAACGAACCTCTCAACAACGAACATCTCAACATCGAACGTGTCAACAACGAACATCTCAACTACGAACACTAAAACAATGAACACTACAACAACGAGCACCACAACAACGAACATCTCAACAACGAACACTACAACAACGAACACCACAAGAACAAACATCACAACAACGAACATCACAACAACGAACATCTCAACAAGGAACATCACAATAATGAGCACTACAACAACGAAAATCAGAACAACGAACACTACAACAGCGAACACTACAACTACGAAAATCTTAACAACAAACACCACAACAAAGAACTTTACAACAACGAACACCACAACAACGAACAATACAACAACGAACACCACAACAACGAATTCCACAACAACGAACTTTACAGCAACGAACACTTCAACAACGAACATTACAACAACGAAAATCACAAAAACGACCATTACAACAACGAACACCACTACAACGAACACCACTACAACGAACACTACAATTATTAACACTACAACAACGAACAATACAACATTGAACACTACAACAACGAACAAAACAACAACGAACACTTCAACAACGAACACTACAACAACGAACACCACAACAAAGAACACCACAACAACGAACACCACAACAACAAACACTACAACAACGAACACCACAACAACGAAAATTACAACAATGAACACTACAACAACTAACATTACAACAACGAACACTACAACAACAAACACTACAACAACGAACGCTACAACAACGAACACCACAACAACGAACATTAGAACAACGAACACTACAACAACGAACACTACAACAACGAACACTACAACAACGAACACCACATCAACGAACACCACAACAACGAACATCTCAACTACGAACATCTCAACAACAAATATCTCAACAACGAACAATACAACAACGAACATCACAACAACGAACAACACAACAACGACCACCACAACAACGAACATCTCAACAACGAACCTCTCAACAACGAACATCTCAGCAACGAACACTACAACAACGAACATCTCAACAACGAACACTACAACAACGAACACTACAACAACGAACACTAAAACAACGAACACTACAACAACGTACACTACAACAATGAACACTACAACAACGAACACCAAAACAACAAACACTACAACAACGAACACTACAACAACGAACACTACCACAACGAACACCACAACAACGAACACTACAACAACGAACACTAAAACAACGAACTCTACAAGAACGAACATCTCAACAACGAACATCTCAACAACGAACACTACAACAATGAACACTAAAACAACGAACACCACAACAACGAACATCTCAACAACGAACACTACAACAACGAACATCACAACAACGACCATCACAAAAACGACCATCTCAACAACGAACATCTCAACAACGAACACTACAACAACGAACACCACAATAATGAACACTACAACAACGAACATTAGAACAACGAACACCACAACAACGAATACCACAATAATGAACACTACAACAACGAAAATCAGAACAACGAACACTTCAACAACGAACACTACAACAACGAACCCTACAACTGCGAACATCTTAACAACAAACACCACAACAACGAACTTTACAACAACGAACATCTCAACAACGAACATCTCAACAACGAACCTCTCAACAACGAACACTATATAACAAACACCACAACAACGAACATCACAACAACGAACACCACAACAACGAACATCTTAACAACGAACTCTACAACTATGAACATCTCAACAACAAACACCACAACAACGAACTTTACAACAACGAACATCTCAACAACGAATATCTCTACAACGAACACAACAACAACGAACACTACAACAACGAACACTACAACAACGAACACTACAACAACGAACACTACAACAACGAACACCAAAACAACGAACACTACAACAACGAACATAACAACAACGAACACTACCACAACGAACTCCACAACAACGAACACTACAACAACGAACACTAAAACAACGAACACTACAACAACGAACATCTCAACAACGAACATCTCAACAACGCACACTACAACAACGAACACCACAACAACGAACATCTCAACAACGAACACTACAACAACGAACATCACAACAACGAGCATCACAAAAACAAACATCTCAACAACGTACATCTCAACAACGAACACTACAACAACGAACACTACAACAACGAACACTACAACAACGAACACCACAACAACGAACACCACAATAATGAACACTACAACAACGAACACTAGAACAACGAACACCACAACAACGAACACCACAATAATGAACACTACAACAACGAACACCAAAACAACGAACACTACAACAACGAACACTACAACAACGAACACTACCACAACGAACACCACATCAACGAACACTACAACAACGAACACTAAAACAACGAACACTACAACAACGAACATATCAACAACGAAGAATACAACAATGAACACTACAACAACGAACACTAGAACAACGAACACCACAACAACGAACACCACATTTATGAACACTACAACAACGAAAATCAGAACAGCGAACACTTCAACAACGAACACTACAATAACGAACACTACAACTACGAACATCTTAACAACAAACACCACAACAACGAACTTAACAACAACGAACATCTCAACAACGAACATCTCAACAAAGAACCTCTCAACAACGAACACTATAATCAACGAACACCACAACAACGAACATCACAACAACGAACACCACAATAACGAACATCTCAACAACGAACACTACAACAACGAACACCAAAACAACAAACACTACAACAACGAACACTACAACAACGAACACTACCACAACGAACACCACAACAACGAACACTACAACAACGAACACTAAAACAACGAACTCTACAACAACGAACATCTCAACAACGAACATCTCAACAACGAACCTCTCAACAACGAACACTACAACAACGAACACCACAACAATGAACATCACAACAACGAACACCACAACAACGAAGATCTCAACAACGAACATCTCAACATCGAACGTTTCAACAACGAACATCTCAACTACGAACACTACAACAATGAACACTACAACAACGAGCACCACAACAACGAACATCTCAACAACGAACACTACAACAACGAACACTACAACAACGAACACTACAACAACGAACACTACAACAACGAACACCAAAACAACGAACACTACAACAACGAACACTACAACAACGAACACTACCACAACGAACACCACAACAACGAACACTACAACAACGAACACTAAAACAACGAACACTACAACAACGAACATCTCAACAATGAACACTACAACAACGAACACCACAACAACGAACATCTTAACAACGAACACTACAACAACGAACATCACAACAACGACCATCACAAAAACGAACATCTCAACAACGAACATCTCAACAACAAACATTACAACAACGAACACTAGAACAACGAACACCACAACAACGAACACCACAATAATGAACACTACAACAACGAACACTAGAACAACGAACACCACAGCAACGAACACCACAATAATGAAACCTACAACAACGAAAATCAGAACAACGAACACTTCAACAACGAACACTACAATTACGAACATCTTAACAACCAACACCACAACAACGAACTTTACAACAACGAACATCTCAACAACGAACCTCTCAACAACGAACACTATAAACAACGAACACCACAACAACGAACATCACAACAACGAACACCACAACAACGAACATCTCAACAACAAACACTACAACAACGAACACTACCACAACGAACACCACAACAATGAACACTACAACAACGAACACTAAAACAACGAACACTACAACAACGAACATCTCAACAACGAACATCTCAACAATGAACACTACAACAATGAACACTACAACAACGAACACCACAACAACGAACATCTCAACAACGAACACTACAACAACGAACATCACAACAACGACCATCACAAAAACGAACATCTCAACAACGAACATCTCAACAACGAACATTACAACAACGAACACTAGAACAACGAACACCACAACAACGAACACCACAATAATGAACACTACAACAACGAACACTAGAACAACGAACACCACAGCAACGAACACCACAATAATGAACACTACAACAACGAACATCTCAACAACGAACATCTCAACAACGAACCTCTCAACAACGAACACTATAAACAACGAACACCACAACAACGAACATCACAACAACGAACACCACAACAACGAACATCTCAACAACGAACTCTACAACTACGAACATCTCAACAACAAACACCACAACAACGAACTTTACAACAACGAACATCTCAACAACGAACATCTCAACAACGAACCTCTCAACAACGAACATCTCAACATCGAACGTGTCAACAACGAACATCTCAACTACGAACACTAAAACAATGAACACTACAACAACGAGCACCACAACAACGAACATCTCAACAACGAACACTACAACAACGAACACCACAAGAACGAACATCACAACAACGAACATCACAACAACGAACATCTCAACAACGAACACCACAATAATGAGCACTACAACAACGAAAATCAGAACAACGAACACTACAACAGCGAACACTACAACTACGAAAACCTTAACAACAAACACCACAACAAGGAACTTTACAACAACGAACACCACAACAACGAACAATACAACAACGAACACCACAACAACGAATTCCACAACAACGAACTTTACAGCAACGAACACCTCAACAACGAACATTACAACAACGAAAATCACAAAAACGACCATTACAACAACGAACACCACTACAACGAACACCACTACAACGAACACTACAATAATTAACACTACTATAACGAACAATACAACATTGAACACTACAACAACGAACAAAACAACAACGAACACTTCAACAACGAACACTACAACAACGAACACCACAACAAAGAACACCACAACAATGAACACCACAACAACGAAAATTACAACAATGAACACTACAACAACTAACATTACAACAACGAACACTACAACAACAAACACTACAACAACGAACGCTACAACAACGAACACCACAACAACGAACATTAGAACAACGAACACTACAACAACGAACGTTATAAGAACGAACTCCACAACAAGGAACACTACAACAACGAACACTACAACAACGAACACTACAACAACGAACAAAACAACAACGAACACTTCAACAACGAACACTACAACAACGAACACCACAACAAAGAACACCACAACAACGAACACCACAACAACAAACACTACAACAACGAACACCACAACAACGAAAATTACAACAATGAACACTACAACAACTAACATTACAACAACGAACACTACAACAACAAACACTACAACAACGAACGCTACAACAACGAACACCACAACAACGAACATTAGAACAACGAACACTACACCAACGAACACTACAACAACGAACACTACAACAACGAACACCACATCAACGAACACCACAACAACGAACATCTCAACTACGAACATCTCAACAACAAATATCTCAACAACGAACAATACAACAACGAACATCACAACAACGAACAACACAACAACGACCACCACAACAACGAACATCTCAACAACGAACCTCTCAACAACGAACATCTCAGCAACGAACACTACAACAACGAACATCTCAACAACGAACACTACAACAACGAACACTACAACAACGAACACTAAAACAACGAACACTACAACAACGTACACTACAACAATGAACACTACAACAACGAACACCAAAACAACAAACACTACAACAACGAACACTACAACAACGAACACTACCACAACGAACACCACAACAACGAACACTACAACAACGAACACTAAAACAACGAACTCTACAAGAACGAACATCTCAACAACGAACATCTCAACAACGAACACTACAACAATGAACACTAAAACAACGAACACCACAACAACGAACATCTCAACAACGAACACTACAACAACGAACATCACAACAACGACCATCACAAAAACGACCATCTCAACAACGAACATCTCAACAACGAACACTACAACAACGAACACCACAATAATGAACACTACAACAACAAACATTAGAACAACGAACACCACAACAACGAATACCACAATAATGAACACTACAACAACGAAAATCAGAACAACGAACACTTCAACAACGAACACTACAACAACGAACCCTACAACTGCGAACATCTTAACAACAAACACCACAACAACGAACTTTACAACAACGAACATCTCAACAACGAACATCTCAACAACGAACCTCTCAACAACGAACACTATATAACAAACACCACAACAACGAACATCACAACAACGAACACCACAACAACGAACATCTTAACAACGAACTCTACAACTATGAACATCTCAACAACAAACACCACAACAACGAACTTTACAACAACGAACATCTCAACAACGAATATCTCTACAACGAACACCACAACAACGAACACTACAACAACGAACACTACAACAACGAACACTACAACAACGAACACTACAACAACGAACACCAAAACAACGAACACTACAACAACGAACATAACAACAACGAACACTACCACAACGAACTCCACAACAACGAACACTACAACAACGAACACTAAAACAACGAACACTACAACAACGAACATCTCAACAACGAACATCTCAACAACGCACACTACAACAACGAACACCACAACAACGAACATCTCAACAACGAACACTACAACAACGAACATCACAACAACGAGCATCACAAAAACAAACATCTCAACAACGTACATCTCAACAACGAACACTACAACAACGAACACTACAACAACGAACACTACAACAACGAACACCACAACAACGAACACCACAATAATGAACACTACAACAACGAACACTAGAACAACGAACACCACAACAACGAACACCACAATAATGAACACTACAACAACGAACACCAAAACAACGAACACTACAACAACGAACACTACAACAACGAACACTACCACAACGAACACCACATCAACGAACACTACAACAACGAACACTAAAACAACGAACACTACAACAACGAACATATCAACAACAAAGAATACAACAATGAACACTACAACAACGAACACTAGAACAACGAACACCACAACAACGAACACCACATTTATGAACACTACAACAACGAAAATCAGAACAGCGAACACTTCAACAACGAACACTACAATAACGAACACTACAACTACGAACATCTTAACAACAAACACCACAACAACGAACTTAACAACAACGAACATCTCAACAACGAACATCTCAACAAAGAACCTCTCAACAACGAACACTATAATCAACGAACACCACAACAACGAACATCACAACAACGAACACCACAATAACGAACATCTCAACAACGAACACTACAACAACGAACACCAAAACAACAAACACTACAACAACGAACACTACAACAACGAACACTACCACAACGAACACCACAACAACGAACACTACAACAACGAACACTAAAACAACGAACTCTACAACAACGAACATCTCAACAACGAACATCTCAACAACGAACCTCTCAACAACGAACACTACAACAACGAACACCACAACAATGAACATCACAACAACGAACACCACAACAACGAAGATCTCAACAACGAACATCTCAACATCGAACGTTTCAACAACGAACATCTCAACTACGAACACTACAACAATGAACACTACAACAACGAGCACCACAACAACGAACATCTCAACAACGAACACTACAACAACGAACACTACAACAACGAACACTACAACAACGAACACTACAACAACGAACACCAAAACAACGAACACTACAACAACGAACACTACAACAACGAACACTACCACAACGAACACCACAACAACGAACACTACAACAACGAACACTAAAACAACGAACACTACAACAACGAACATCTCAACAATGAACACTACAACAACGAACACCACAACAACGAACATCTTAACAACGAACACTACAACAACGAACATCACAACAACGACCATCACAAAAACGAACATCTCAACAACGAACATCTCAACAACAAACATTACAACAACGAACACTAGAACAACGAACACCACAACAACGAACACCACAATAATGAACACTACAACAACGAACACTAGAACAACGAACACCACAGCAACGAACACCACAATAATGAAACCTACAACAACGAAAATCAGAACAACGAACACTTCAACAACGAACACTACAATTACGAACATCTTAACAACCAACACCACAACAACGAACTTTACAACAACGAACATCTCAACAACGAACCTCTCAACAACGAACACTATAAACAACGAACACCACAACAACGAACATCACAACAACGAACACCACAACAACGAACATCTCAACAACGAACACTACAACAACGAACACTACCACAACGAACACCACAACAATGAACACTACAACAACGAACACTAAAACAACGAACACTACAACAACGAACATCTCAACAACGAACATCTCAACAATGAACACTACAACAATGAACACTACAACAACGAACACCACAACAACGAACATCTCAACAACGAACACTACAACAACGAACATCACAACAACGACCATCACAAAAACGAACATCTCAACAACGAACATCTCAACAACGAACATTACAACAACGAACACTAGAACAACGAACACCACAACAACGAACACCACAATAATGAACACTACAACAACGAACACTAGAACAACGAACACCACAGCAACGAACACCACAATAATGAACACTACAACAACGAACATCTCAACAACGAACATCTCAACAACGAACCTCTCAACAACGAACACTATAAACAACGAACACCACAACAACGAACATCACAACAACGAACACCCCAACAACGAACATCTCAACAACGAACTCTACAACTACGAACATCTCAACAACAAACACCACAACAACGAACTTTACAACAACGAACATCTCAACAACGAACATCTCAACAACGAACCTCTCAACAACGAACATCTCAACATCGAACGTGTCAACAACGAACATCTCAACTACGAACACTAAAACAATGAACACTACAACAACGAGCACCACAACAACGAACATCTCAACAACGAACACTACAACAACGAACACCACAAGAACGAACATCACAACAACGAACATCACAACAACGAACATCTCAACAACGAACACCACAATAATGAGCACTACAACAACGAAAATCAGAACAACGAACACTACAACAGCGAACACTACAACTACGAAAACCTTAACAACAAACACCACAACAAGGAACTTTACAACAACGAACACCACAACAACGAACAATACAACAACGAACACCACAACAACGAATTCCACAACAACGAACTTTACAGCAACGAACACCTCAACAACGAACATTACAACAACGAAAATCACAAAAACGACCATTACAACAACGAACACCACTACAACGAACACCACTACAACGAACACTACAATAATTAACACTACTATAACGAACAATACAACATTGAACACTACAACAACGAACAAAACAACAACGAACACTTCAACAACGAACACTACAACAACGAACACCACAACAAAGAACACCACAACAATGAACACCACAACAACGAAAATTACAACAATGAACACTACAACAACTAACATTACAACAACGAACACTACAACAACAAACACTACAACAACGAACGCTACAACAACGAACACCACAACAACGAACATTAGAACAACGAACACTACAACAACGAACGTTATAAGAACGAACTCCACAACAAGGAACACTACAACAACGAACACTACAACAACGAACACTACAACAACGAACACCACATAAACGAACACCACAACAACGAACATCTCAACAACGAACATCTCAACAACGAATATCTCTACAACGAACAATACAACAACGAACATCACAACAACGAACATTACAACAACGACCACCACAACAACGAACATCTCAACAACGAACCTCTCAACAACGAACATCTCAGCAACGAACACTACAACAACGAACATCTCAACAACGAACACTACAACAACGAACACTACAACAACGAACACTAAAACAACGAACACTACAACAACGTACACTACAACGTTATAAAAACGAACTCCACAACAAGGAACACTACAACAACGAACACTACAACAACGAACACTACAACAACGAACACCACATCAACAAACACCACAACAACGAACATCTCAACAACGAATATCTCAACAACGAACAATACAACAACGAACATCACAACAACGAACATTACAACAACGACCACCACAACAACGAACATCTCAACAACGAACCTCTCAACAACGAACATCTCAGCAACGAACACTACAACAACGAACATCTCAACAACGAACACTACAACAACGAACACTACAACAACGAACACTAAAACAACGAACACTACAACAACGTACAATACAACAACGAACACTACAAAAACGAACACGAAAACAACAAACACTACAACAACGAACACTACAACAACGAACACTACCACAACGAACACCACAACAACGAACACTACAACAACGAACACTAAAACAACGAACTCTACAAGAACGAACATCTCAACAACGAACATCTCAACAACGAACACAACAACAATGAACACTACAACAAAGAACACCACAACAACGAACATCTCAACAACGAACACTACAACAACGAACATCACAACAACGACCATCACAAAAACGACCATCTCAACAACGAACATCTCAACAACGAACACTACAACAACGAAAACTAGAACAACGAACACCACAACAACGAACACCTCAATAATGAACACTACAACAACGAACATTAGAACAACGAACACCACAACAACGAATACCACAATAATGAACACTACAACAACGAAATTCAGAACAACGAACACTTCAACAACGAACACTACAACAACGAACACTACAACTGCGAACATCTTAACAACAAACACCACAACAACGAACTTTACAACAACGAACATCTCAACAACGAACATCTCAACAACGAACCTCTCAACAACGAACACTATAAACAACGAACACCACAACAACGAACATCACAACAACGAACACCACAACAACGAACATCTTAACAACGAACTCTACAACTATGAACATCTCAACAACAAACACCACAACAACGAACTTTACAACAACGAACATCTCAACAACGAACATCTCAACAACGAACACCACAACAACGAACACTACAACAACGAACACTACAACAACGAACACTACAACAACGAACACCAAAACAACGAACACTACAACAACGAACACAACAACAACGAACACTACCACAACGAACTCCACAACAACGAACACTACAAAAACGAACACTAAAACAACGAACATCACAACAACGAGCATCACAAAAACAAACATCTCAACAACGTACATCTCAACAACGAACACTACAACAACGAACACTACAACAACGAACACTACAACAACGAACACCACAACAACGAACACCACAATAATGAACACTACAACAACGAACACTAGAACAACGAACACCACAACAACGAACACCACAATAATGAACACTACAACAACGAACACCAAAACAACGAACACTACAACAACGAACACTACAACAACGAACACTAAAACAACGAACACTACAACAACGAACATCTCAACAACGAAGAATACAACAATGAACACTACAACAACGAACACTAGAACAACGAACACCACAACAACGAACACCACATTTATGAACACTACAACAACGAAAATCAGAACAGCGAACACTTCAACAACGAACACTACAATAACGAACATCTCAACAACGAACATCTCAACAACGAACATTACAACAACGAACACTAGAACAACGAACACCACAACAACGAACACCACAATAATGAACACTACAACAACGAACACTAGAACAACGAACACCACAGCAACGAACACCACAATAATGAACACTACAACAACGAAAATCAGAACAGCGAACACTTCAACAACGAACACTACAATAACGAACATCTCAACAACGAACATCTCAACAACGAACATTACAACAACGAACACTAGAACAACGAACACCACAACAACGAACACCACAATAATGAACACTACAACAACGAACACTAGAACAACGAACACCACAGCAACGAACACCACAATAATGAACACTACAACAACGAACATCTCAACAACGAACATCTCAACAACGAACCTCTCAACAACGAACACTATAAACAACGAACACCACAACAACGAACATCACAACAACGAACACCACAACAACGAACATCTCAACAACGAACTCTACAACTACGAACATCTCAACAACAAACACCACAACAACGAACTTTACAACAACGAACATCTCAACAACGAACATCTCAACAACGAACCTCTCAACAACGAACATCTCAACATCGAACGTGTCAACAACGAACATCTCAACTACGAACACTAAAACAATGAACACTACAACAACGAGCACCACAACAACGAACATCTCAACAACGAACACTACAACAACGAACACCACAAGAACGAACATCACAACAACGAACATCACAACAACGAACATCTCAACAACGAACACCACAATAATGAGCACTACAACAACGAAAATCAGAACAACGAACACTACAACAGCGAACACTACAACTACGAAAACCTTAACAACAAACACCACAACAAGGAACTTTACAACAACGAACACCACAACAACGAACAATACAACAACGAACACCACAACAACGAATTCCACAACAACGAACTTTACAGCAACGAACACCTCAACAACGAACATTACAACAACGAAAATCACAAAAACGACCATTACAACAACGAACACCACTACAACGAACACTACAATAATTAACACTACTATAACGAACAATACAACATTGAACACTACAACAACGAACAAAACAACAACGAACACTTCAACAACGAACACTACAACAACGAACACCACAACAAAGAACACCACAACAATGAACACCACAACAACGAAAATTACAACAATGAACACTACAACAACTAACATTACAACAACGAACACTACAACAACAAACACTACAACAACGAACGCTACAACAACGAACACCACAACAACGAACATTAGAACAACGAACACTACAACAACGAACGTTATAAGAACGAACTCCACAACAAGGAACACTACAACAACGAACACTACAACAACGAACACTACAACAACGAACACCACATAAACGAACACCACAACAACGAACATCTCAACAACGAACATCTCAACAACGAATATCTCTACAACGAACAATACAACAACGAACATCACAACAACGAACATTACAACAACGACCACCACAACAACGAACATCTCAACAACGAACCTCTCAACAACGAACATCTCAGCAACGAACACTACAACAACGAACATCTCAACAACGAACACTACAACAACGAACACTACAACAACGAACACTAAAACAACGAACACTACAACAACGTACACTACAACGTTATAAGAACGAACTCCACAACAAGGAACACTACAACAACGAACACTACAACAACGAACACTACAACAACGAACACCACATCAACAAACACCACAACAACGAACATCTCAACAACGAATATCTCAACAACGAACAATACAACAACGAACATCACAACAACGAACATTACAACAACGACCACCACAACAACGAACATCTCAACAACGAACCTCTCAACAACGAACATCTCAGCAACGAACACTACAACAACGAACATCTCAACAACGAACACTACAACAACGAACACTACAACAACGAACACTAAAACAACGAACACTACAACAACGTACAATACAACAACGAACACTACAAAAACGAACACGAAAACAACAAACACTACAACAACGAACACTACAACAACGAACACTACCACAACGAACACCACAACAACGAACACTACAACAACGAACACTAAAACAACGAACTCTACAAGAACGAACATCTCAACAACGAACATCTCAACAACGAACACAACAACAATGAACACTACAACAAAGAACACCACAACAACGAACATCTCAACAACGAACACTACAACAACGAACATCACAACAACGACCATCACAAAAACGACCATCTCAACAACGAACATCTCAACAACGAACACTACAACAACGAAAACTAGAACAACGAACACCACAACAACGAACACCACAATAATGAACACTACAACAACGAACATTAGAACAACGAACACCACAACAACGAATACCACAATAATGAACACTACAACAACGAAATTCAGAACAACGAACACTTCAACAACGAACACTACAACAACGAACACTACAACTGCGAACATCTTAACAACAAACACCACAACAACGAACTTTACAACAACGAACATCTCAACAACGAACATCTCAACAACGAACCTCTCAACAACGAACACTATAAACAACGAACACCACAACAACGAACATCACCACAACGAACACCACAACAACGAACATCTTAACAACGAACTCTACAACTATGAACATCTCAACAACAAACACCACAACAACGAACTTTACAACAACGAACATCTCAACAACGAACATCTCAACAACGAACACCACAACAACGAACACTACAACAACGAACACTACAACAACGAACACTACAACAACGAACACCAAAACAACGAACACTACAACAACGAACACAACAACAACGAACACTACCACAACGAACTCCACAACAACGAACACTACAAAAACGAACACTAAAACAACGAACACTACAACAACGAACACTACAACAACGAACATCTCAACAACGAACATCTCAACAACGCACACTACAACAACGAACACCACAACAACGAACATCTCAACAACGAACACTACAACAACGAACATCACAACAACGACCATCACAAAAACAAACATCTCAACAACGTACATCTCAACAACGAACACTACAACAACGAACACTACAACAACGAACACCACAACAACAAACACCACAATAATGAACACTACAACAACGAACACTAGAACAACGAACACCACAACAACGAACACCACAATAATGAACACTACAACAACGAACACCAAAACAACGAACACTACAACAACGAACACTACAACAACGAACACTACCACAACGAACACCACATCAACGAACACTACAACAACGAACACTAAAACAACGAACACTACAACAACGAACATCTCAACAACGAACAATACAACAATGAACACTACAACAACGAACACTAGAACAACGAACACCACAACAACGAACACCACATTTATGAACACTACAACAACGAAAATCAGAACAGCGAACCCTTCAACAACGAACACTACAACAACGAACACTACAACTACGAACATCTTAACAACAAACACCACAACAACGAACTTAACAACAACGAACATCTCAAAAACGAACATCTCAACAAAGAACCTCTCAACAACGAACACTATAAACAACGAACACCACAACAACGAACATCACAACAACGAACACCACAATAACGAACATCTCAACAACGAACACTACAACAACGAACACCAAAACAACAAACACTACAACAACGAACACTACAACAACGAACACTACCACAACGAACACCACAACAACGAACACTACAACAACGAACACTAAAACAACGAACTCTACAAGAACGAACATCTCAACAACGAACATCTCAACAACGAACCTCTCAACAACGAACACTACAACAACGAACACCACAACAATGAACATCACAACAACGAACACCACAACAACGAACATCTCAACAACGAACACTACAACAATGAACACTACAACAACGAGCACCACAACAACTAACATCTCAACAACGAACACTACAACAACGAACACCACAAGAACGAACATCACAACAACGAACATCACAACAACGAACATCTCAAAAACGAACACCACAATAATGAACACTACAACAACGAAAATCAGAACAACGAACACTACAACAACGAACACTACAACTACGAAAACCTTAACAACAAACACCACAACAACGAACTTTACAACAACGAACACCACAACAAAGAACAATACAACAACGAACACCACAACAACGAACTCCACAACAACGAACTTTACAACAATGAACACCTCAACAACGAACATTACAACAACGAAAATCACAAAAACGACCATTACAACAACGAACACCACTACAACGAACACTAAAACAACGAACACTACAACAACGAACATCTCAACAACGAACATCTCAACAATGAACACTACAACAAGGAACACTACAACAACGAACACCACAACAACGAACATCACAACAACGAACATCTCAACATCGAACGTGTCAACAACGAACATCTCAACTACGAACACTAAAACAATGAACACTACAACAACGAGCACCACAACAACGAACATCTCAACAACGAACACTACAACAACGAACACCACAAGAACGAACATCACAACAACGAACATCACAACAACGAACATCTCAACAACGAACACCACAATAATGAGCACTACAACAACGAAAATCAGAACAACGAACACTACAACTACGAAAACCTTAACAACAAACACAACAACAACGAACTTTACAACAACGAACACCACAACAACGAACAATACAACAACGAACACCACAACAACGAATTCCACAACAACGAACTTTACAGCAACGAACACCTCAACAACGAACATTACAACAACGAAAATCACAAAAACGACCATTACAACAACGAACACCACTACAACGAACACTACAATAATTAACACTACTACAACGAACAATACAACATTGAACACTACAACAACGAACAAAACAACAATGAACACTTCAACAACGAACACCACAACAAAGAACACCACAACAACGAACACTACAACAACGAACTCCACAACAACGAACACCACAACAACAAACACTACAACAACGAACACCACAACAACGAAAATTACAACAATGAACACTACAACAACTAACATTACAACAACGAACACTACAACAACAAACACTACAACAACGAACGCTACAACAACGAACACTACAACAACGAACATTAGAACAACAAACACTACAACAACGAACGTAATAAGAACGAACTGCACAACAAGGAACACTACAACAATGAACACTACAACAACGAACACTACAACAACGAACACCACATCAACGAACACCACAACAACGAACATCTCAACAACGAACATCTCAACAACGAATATCTCAACAACGAACAATACAACAACGAACATCACAACAACGAACATTACAACAACGACCACCACAACAACGAACATCTCAACAACGAACCTCTCAACAACGAACATCTCAGCAACGAACACTACAACAACGAACACCAAAACAACAAACACTACAACAACGAACACTACAACAACGAACACTACCACAACGAACACCACAACAACGAACACTACAACAACGAACACTAAAACAACGAACTCTACAAGAACGAACATCTCAACAACGAACATCTCAACAACGAACACTACAACAATAAACACTACAACAACGAACACCACAACAACGAACATCTCAACAACGAACACTACAACAACGAACATCAAAACAAAGACCATCACAAAAACGAACATCTCAACAACGAACATCTCAACAACGAACACTACAACAACGAATACTAGAACAACGAACACCACAACAACGAACACCACAATAATGAACACTACAACAACGAACATTAGAACAACGAACACCACAACAACGAATACCACAATAATGAACACTACAACAACGAAAATCAGAACAACGAACACTTCAACAACGAACAATACAACAACGAACACTACAACTGCGAACATCTTAACAACAAACACCACAACAACGAACTTTACAACAACGAACATCTCAACAACGAACATCTCAACAACGAACCTCTCAACAACGAACACTATAAACAACGAACACCACAACAACGAACATCACAACAACGAACACCACAACAACGAACATCTTAACAACGAACTCTACAACTATGAACATCTCAACAACAAACACCACAACAACGAACTTTACAACAACGAACATCTCAACAACGAACATCTCAACAACGAACACCACAACAACGAACACTACAACAACGAACACTACAACAACGAACACAACAACAACGAACACTACCACAACGAACTCCACAACAACGAACACTACAACAACGAACACTAAAACAACGAACACTACAACAACGAACATCTCAACAACGAACATCTCAACAACGCACACTACAACAACGAACACCACAACAACGAACATCTCAACAACGAACACTACAACAACGAACATCACAACAACGACCATCACAAAAACAAACATCTCAACAACGTACATCTCAACAACGAACACTACAACAACGAACACTACAACAACGAACACCACAACAACGAACACCACAATAATGAACACTACAACAACGAACACTAGAACAACGAACACCACAACAACGAACACCACAATAATGAACACTACAACAACGAACACCAAAACAACGAACACTACAACAACGAACACTACAACAACGAACACTACCACAACGAACACCACATCAACGAAAACTACAACAACGAACACTAAAACAACGAACACTACAACAACGAACATCTCAACAACGAACACTACAACAATGAACACTACAACAACGAACACTAGAACAACGAACACCACAACAACGAACGCCACAATAATGAACACAACAACGAACACTAGAACAACGAACACCACAACAACGAACACCACAATTATGAACACTACAACAACGAAAATCAGAACAGTGAACACTTCAACAACGAACACTACAACAACGAACACTACAACTACGAACATCTTAACAACAAACACCACAACAACGAACTTAACAACAACGAACATCTCAACAACGAACATCTCAACAAAGAACCTCTCAACAACGAACAATATAAACAACGAACACCACAACAACGAACATCACAACAACGAACACCACAATAACGAACATCTCAACAACGAACTCTAAAACTACGAACATCTCAACAACAAACACCACAACAACGAACTTTACAACAACGAACATCTCAACAACGAACATCTCAACAACGAACCTCTCAACAACGAACACTACAACAACGAACACCACAACAATGAACATCACAACAACGAACACCACAACAACGAACATCTCAACAACGAACATCTCAACATCAAACGTTTCAACAACGAACATCTCAACTACGAACACTACAACAATGAACACTACAACAACGAGCACCACAACAACGAACATCTCAACAACGAACACTACAACAACGAACACCACAAGAACGAACATCACAACAACGAACATCACAACAACGAACATCTAAAAAACGAACACCACAATAATGAACACTACAACAACGAAAATCAGAACAACGAACACTAAAACAACGAACACTACAACTACGAAAACCTTAACAACAAACACCACAACAACGAACTTAACAATAACGAACACCACAACAAAGAACAATACAACAACGAACACCACAACAACGAACTCCACAACAACGAACTTTACAACAACGAACACCTCAACAACGAACATTACAACAACGAAAATCACAAAAACGACCATTACAACAACGAACACCACTACAACGAACACTAAAACAACGAACACTACAACAACGAACATCTCAACAACGAACATCTCAACAATGAACACTACAACAATGAACACTACAACAACGAACACCACAACAACGAACATCAGAACAACGAACACTAAAACAACGAACACCACAACAACGAACACCACAACAACGAACACTACAACAACGAACACCACAACAACGAAAATTACAACAACGAACACTACAACAACAAACACTACAACAACGGACACTACAACAACGAACACCACAACAACGAACAATAGAACAATGAACACTACAACAACGAACGTTATAAGAACGAACTTCACAACAAGGAACACTACAACAACGAACACTACAACAACATACACTACAACAATGAACACTACAACAACAAACACTACAACAACGAACATTACAACAATGAACACTACAACAACGAACACTACAACAACGAACAGTACAACAACGAACACCACAACAACGAACATTACAACAACGAACACTACAACAACGAACACTACAACAACGAACACTACAACAACGAACACTACAACAACGAACTTTACAACAATGAACACTACAACAACGAACACTACAACAACGAACATTACAACAACGAACACCACATCAACGAACACCACAACAACGAACATCTCAACAACGAACATCTCAACAACGAATATCTCAACAACGAACACTACAACAACGAACATCACAACAACGAACATTACAACAACGACCACCACAACAACGAACATCTCAGCAACGAACCTCTCAACAACGATCATCTCAACAACGAACACTACAACAACAAACATCTCAACAACGAACATCTCAACAACGAACACTACAACAACGAACACTACAACAACGAACACTTCAACAACGAACACTGCAACAACGAACACCAAAACAACGAACACTACAACAACAAACACTACAACAACGAACACTACCACAACGAACACCACAACAACGAACACTACAACAACGAACACTAAAACAACGAACACTACAACAACGAACATCTCAACAACGAACATCTCAACAATGAACACTACAACAACGAACACTACAACAACGAACATCACAACAACGACCATCACAAAAACGAACATCTCAACAACGAACATCTCAACAACGAACATTACAACAACGAACACTAGAACAACGAACACCACAACAACGAACACCACAATAATGAACACTACAACAACGAACACTAGAACAACGAACACCACAGCAACGAACACCACAATAATGAACACTACAACAACGAAAATCAGAACAACGAACACTTCAACAACGAACACTACAACAACGAACACTACAATTACGAACATCTTAACAACCAACACCACAACAACGAACTTTACAACAACGAACATCTCAACAACGAACATCTCAACAACGAACACTACAACAACGAACACTACCACAACGAACACCACAACAATGAACACTACAACAACGAACACTAAAACAACGAACACTACAACAACGAACATCTCAACAACGAACATCTCAACAATGAACACTACAACAATGAACACTACAACAACGAACACCACAACAACGAACATCTCAACAACGAACACTACAACAACGAACATCACAACAACGACCATCACAAAAACGAACATCTCAACAATGAACATCTCAACAACGAACATTACAACAACGAACACTAGAACAACGAACACCACAACAACGAACACCACAATAATGAACACTACAACAACGAACACTAGAACAACGAACACCAAAGCAACGAACACCACAATAATGAACACTACAAACCGAAAATCAGAACAACGAACACTTCAACAACGAACACTACAACAACGAACACTACAATTACGAACATCTTAACAACCAACACCACAACAACGAACTTTACAACAACGAACATCTCAACAACGAACATCTCAACAACGAACCTCTCAACAACGAACACTATAAACAACGAACACCACAACAACGAACATCACAACAACGAACACCACAACAACGAACATCTCAACAACGAACTCTACAACTACGAACATCTCAACAACAAACACCACAACAACGAACTTTACAACAACGAACATCTCAACAACGAACATCTCAACAACGAACCTCTCAACAACGAACATCTCAACATCGAAAGTGTCAACAACGAACATCTCAACTACGAACACTAAAACAATGAACACTACAACAACGAGCACCACAACAACGAACATCTCAACAACGAACACTACAACAACGAACACCACAAGAACGAACATCACAACAACGAACATCACAACAACGAACATCTGAACAATGAACACCACAATAATGAGCACTACAACAACGAAAATCAGAACAACGAACACTACAACAGCGAACACTACAACTACGAAAACCTTAACAACAAACACCACAACAAAGAACTTTACAACAACGAACAATACAACAACGAACACCACAACAACGAATTCCACAACAACGAACTTTACAGCAACGAACACCTCAACAACGAACATTACAACAACGAAAATCACAAAAACGACCATTACAACAACGAACACCACTACAACGAACATCACAACAACGAACATTACAACAATGACCACCACAACAACGAACATCTCAGCAACGAACCTCTCAACAACGATCATCTCAACAACGAACACTACAACAACAAACATCTCAACAACGAACATCTCAACAACGAACACTACAACAACGAACACTACAACAACGAACACTTCAACAACGAACACTACAACAACGAACACCAAAACAACGAACACTACAACAACAAACACTACAACAACGAACACTACCACAACGAACACCACAACAACGAACACTACAACAACGAACACTAAAACAACGAACACTACAACAACGAACATCTCAACAACGAACATCTCAACAATGAACACTACAACAACGAACACTACAACAACGAACATCACAACAACGACCATCACAAAAACGAACATCTCAACAACGAACATCTCAACAACGAACATTACAACAACGAACACTAGAACAACGAACACCACAACAACGAACACCACAATAATGAACACTACAACAACTAACACTAGAACAATGAACACCACAGCAACGAACACCACAATAATGAACACTACAACAACGAAAATCAGAACAACGAACACTTCAACAACGAACACTACAACAACGAACACTACAATTACGAACATCTTAACAACCAACACCACAACAACGAACTTTACAACAACGAACATCTCAACAACGAACATCTCAACAACGAACCTCTCAACAACGAACACTATAAACAACGAACACCACAACAACGAACATCACAACAACGAACACCACAACAACGAACATCTCAACAACGAACACTACAACAACGAACACTACCACAACGAACACCACAACAATGAACACTACAACAACGAACACTAAAACAACGAACACTACAACAACGAACATCTCAACAACGAACATCTCAACAATGAACACTACAACAATGAACACTACAACAACGAACACCACAACAACGAACATCTCAACAACGAACACTACAACAACGAACATCACAACAACGACCATCACAAAAACGAACATCTCAACAACGAACATCTCAACAACGAACATTACAACAACGAACACTAGAACAACGAACACCACAACAACGAACACCACAATAATGAACACTACAACAACGAACACTAGAACAACGAACACCACAGCAACGAACACCACAATAATGAACACTACAAACCGAAAATCAGAACAACGAACACTTCAACAACGAACACTACAACAACGAACACTACAATTACGAACATCTTAACAACCAACACCACAACAACGAACTTTACAACAACGAACATCTCAACAACGAACATCTCAACAACGAACCTCTCAACAACGAACACTATAAACAACGAACACCACAACAACGAACATCACAACAACGAACACCACAACAACGAACATCTCAACAACGAACTCTACAACTACGAACATCTCAACAACAAACACCACAACAACGAACTTTACAACAACGAACATCTCAACAACGAACATCTCAACAACGAACCTCTCAACAACGAACATCTCAACATCGAACGTGTCAACAACGAACATCTCAACTACGAACACTAAAACAATGAACACTACAACAACGAGCACCACAACAACGAACATCTCAACAACGAACACTACAACAACGAACACCACAAGAACGAACATCACAACAACGAACATCACAACAACGAACATCTCAACAACGAACACCACAATAATGAGCACTACAACAACGAAAATCAGAACAACGAACACTACAACAGCGAACACTACAACTACGAAAACCTTAACAACAAACACCACAACAAAGAACTTTACAACAACGAACACCACAACAACGAACAATACAACAACGAACACCACAACAACGAATTCCACAACAACGAACTTTACAGCAACGAACACCTCAACAACGAACATTACAACAACGAAAATCACAAAAACGACCATTACAACAACGAACACCACTACAACGAACATCACAACAACGAACATTACAACAACGACCACCACAACAACGAACATCTCAGCAACGAACCTCTCAACAACGATCATCTCAACAACGAACACTACAACAACAAACATCTCAACAACGAACATCTCAACAACGAACACTACAACAACGAACACTTCAACAACGAACACTACAACAACGAACACCAAAACAACGAACACTACAACAACAAACACTACAACAACGAACACTACCACAACGAACACCACAACAACGAACACTACAACAACGAACACTAAAACAACGAACACTACAACAACGAACATCTCAACAACGAACATCTCAACAATGAACACTACAACAACGAACACTACAACAACGAACATCACAACAACGACCATCACAAAAACGAACATCTCAACAACGAACATCTCAACAACGAACATTACAACAACGAACACTAGAACAACGAACACCACAACAACGAACACCACAATAATGAACACTACAACAACGAACACTAGAACAACGAACACCACAGCAACGAACACCACAATAATGAACACTACAACAACGAAAATCAGAACAACGAACACTTCAACAACGAACACTACAACAACGAACACTACAATTACGAACATCTTAACAACCAACACCACAACAACGAACTTTACAACAACGAACATCTCAACAACGAACATCTCAACAACGAACCTCTCAACAACGAACACTATAAACAACGAACACCACAACAACGAACATCACAACAACGAACACCACAACAACGAACATCTCAACAACGAACACTACAACAACGAACACTACCACAACGAACACCACAACAATGAACACTACAACAACGAACACTAAAACAACGAACACTACAACAACGAACATCTCAACAACGAACATCTCAACAATGAACACTACAACAATGAACACTACAACAACGAACACCACAACAACGAACATCTCAACAACGAACACTACAACAACGAACATCACAACAACGACCATCACAAAAACGAACATCTCAACAACGAACATCTCAACAACGAACATTACAACAACGAACACTAGAACAACGAACACCACAACAACGAACACCACAATAATGAACACTACAACAACGAACACTAGAACAACGAACACCACAGCAACGAACACCACAATAATGAACACTACAACAACGAAAATCAGAACAACGAACACTTCAACAACGAACACTACAACAACGAACACTACAATTACGAACATCTTAACAACCAACACCACAACAACGAACTTTACAACAACGAACATCTCAACAACGAACATCTCAACAACGAACCTCTCAACAACGAACACTATAAACAACGAACACCACAACAACGAACATCACAACAACGAACACCACAACAACGAACATCTCAACAACGAACTCTACAACTACGAACATCTCAACAACAAACACCACAACAACGAACTTTACAACAACGAACATCTCAACAACGAACATCTCAACAACGAACCTCTCAACAACGAACATCTCAACATCGAACGTGTCAACAACGAACATCTCAACTACGAACACTAAAACAATGAACACTACAACAACGAGCACCACAACAACGAACATCTCAACAACGAACACTACAACAACGAACACCACAAGAACGAACATCACAACAACGAACATCACAACAACGAACATCTCAACAACGAACACCACAATAATGAGCACTACAACAACGAAAATCAGAACAACGAACACTACAACAGCGAACACTACAACTACGAAAACCTTAACAACAAACACCACAACAAAGAACTTTACAACAACGAACACCACAACAACGAACAATACAACAACGAACACCACAACAACGAATTCCACAACAACGAACTTTACAGCAACGAACACCTCAACAACGAACATTACAAAAACGAAAATCACAAAAACGACCATTACAACAACGAACACCACTACAACGAACACCACTACAACGAACACTACAATAATTAACACTACTACAACAAACAATACAACATTGAACACTACAACAACGAACAAAACAACAACGAACACTTCAACAACGAACACTACAACAACGAACACCACAACAAAGAACACCACAACAACGAACACCACAACAACAAACACTACAACAACGAACACCACAACAACGAAAATTACAACAATGAACACTACAACAACTAACATTACAACAACGAACACTACAACAACAAACACTACAACAACGAACGCTACAACAACGAACACCACAACAACGAACACTACAACAACGAACGTTATAAGAACGAACTCCACAACAAGGAACACTAAAACAACGAACACTACAACAACGAACACTACAACAACGAACACCACATCAACGAACACCACAACAACGAACATCTCAACAACGAACATCTCAACAACAAATATCTCAACAACGAACAATACAACAACGAACATCACAACAACGAACATTACAACAACGACCACCACAACAACGAACATCTCAACAACGAACCTCTCAACAACGAACATCTCAGCAACGAACACTACAACAACGAACATCTCAACAACGAACACTACAACAACGAACACTACAACAACGAACACTAAAACAACGAACACTACAACAACGTACACTACAACAATGAACACTACAACAACGAACACCAAAACAACAAACACTACAACAACGAACACTACAACAACGAACACTACCACAACGAACACCACAATAACGAACACTACAACAACGAACACTAAAACAACGAACTCTACAAGAACGAACATCTCAACAACGAACATCTCAACAACGAACACTACAACAATGAACACTAGAACAACGAACACCACAACAACGAACATCTCAACAACGAACACTACAACAACGAACATCACAACAACGACCATCACAAAAACGACCATCTCAACAACGAACATCTCAACAACGAACACTACTACAACGAAAACTAGAACAACGAACACCACAACAACGAACACCACAATAATGAACACTACAACAACGAACATTAGAACAACGAACACCACAACAACGAATACCACAATAATGAACACTACAACAACGAAAATCAGAACAACGAACACTTCAACAACGAACACTACAACAACGAACACTACAACTGCGAACATCTTAACAACAAACACCACAACAACGAACTTTACAACAACGAACATCTCAACAACGAACATCTCAACAACGAACCTCTCAACAACGAACACTATAAACAACGAACACCACAACAACGAACATCACAACAACGAACACCACAACAACGAACATCTTAACAACGAACTCTACAACTATGAACATCTCAACAACAAACACCACAACAACGAACTTTACAACAACGAACATCTCAACAACGAACATCTCAACAACGAACACCACAACAACGAACACTACAACAACGAACACTACAACAACGAACACTACAACAACGAACACTACAACAACGAACACCAAAACAACGAACACTACAACAACGAACACAACAACAACGAACACTACCACAACGAACTCCACAACAACGAACACTACAACAACGAACACTAAAACAACGAACACTACAACAACGAACATCTCAACAACGAACATCTCAACAACGCACACTACAACAACGAACACCACAACAACGAACATCTCAACAACGAACACTACAACAACGAACATCACAACAACGAGCATCACAAAAACAAACATCTCAACAACGTACATCTCAACAACGAACACTACAACAACGAACACTACAACAACGAACACTACAACACCGAACACCACAACAACGAACACCACAATAATGAACACTACAACAACGAACACTAGAACAACGAACACCACAACAACGAACACCACAATAATGAACACTACAACAACGAACACCAAAACAACGAACACTACAACAACGAACACTACAACAACGAACACTACCACAACGAACACCACATCAACGAACACTACAACAACGAACACTAAAACAACGAACACTACAACAACGAACATCTCAACAACGAACAATACAACAATGAACACTACAACAACGAACACTAGAACAACGAACACCACAACAACGAACACCACATTTATGAACACTACAACAACGAAAATCAGAACAGCGAACACTTCAACAACGAACACTACAACAACGAACACTACAACTACGAACATCTTAACAACAAACACCACAACAACGAACTTAACAACAACGAACATCTCAACAACGAACATCTCAACAAAGAACCTCTCAACAACGAACACTATAAACAACAAACACCACAACAACGAACATCACAACAACGAACACCACTATAACGAACATCTCAACAACGAACACTACAACAACGAACACCAAAACAACAAACACTACAACAACGAACACTACAACAACGAACACTACCACAACGAACACCACAACAACGAACACTACAACAACGAACACTAAAACAACGAACTCTACAAGAACGAACATCTCAACAACGAACATCTCAACAACGAACCTCTCAACAACGAACACTACAACAACGAACACCACAACAATGAACATCACAACAACGAACACCACAACAACGAACATCTCAACAACGAACATCTCAACATCGAACGTTTCAACAACGAACATCTCAACTACGAACACTACAACAATGAACACTACAACAACGAGCACCACAACAACGAACATCTCAACAACGAACACTACAACAACGAACACTACAACAACGAACACTACAAAAACGAACACTACAACAACTAACACCAAAACAACGAACACTACAACAACGAACACTACAACAACGAACACTACCACAACGAACACCACAACAACGAACACTACAACAACGAACACTAAAACAACGAACACTACAACAACGAACATCTCAACAACGAACATCTCAACAATGAACACTACAACAACGAACACCACAACAACGAACATCTTAACAACGAACACTACAACAACGAACATCACAACAACGACCATCACAAAAACGAACATCTCAACAACGAACATCTCAACAACGAACATTACAACAACGAACACTAGAACAACGAACACCACAACAACGAACACCACAATAATGAACACTACAACAACGAACACTAGAACAACGAACACCACAGCAACGAACACCACAATAATGAACCCTACAACAACGAAAATCAGAACAACGAACACTTCAACAACGAACACTACAACAACGAACACTACAATTACGAACATCTTAACAACCAACACCACAACAACGAACTTTACAACAACGAACATCTCAACAACGAACATCTCAACAACGACCCTCTCAACAACGAACACTATAAACAACGAACACCACAACAACGAACATCACAACAACGAACACCACAACAACGAACATCTCAACAACGAACACTACAACAACGAACACTACCACAACGAACACCACAACAATGAACACTACAACAACGAACACTAAAACAACGAACACTACAACAACGAACATCTCAACAACGAACATCTCAACAATGAACACTACAACAATGAACACTACAACAACGAACACCACAACAACGAACATCTCAACAACGAACACTACAACAACGAACATCACAACAACGACCATCACAAAAACGAACATCTCAACAACGAACATCTCAACAACGAACAACTCAACAACGAACACTACAACAACGAACACTACAATTACGAACATCTTAACAACCAACACCACAACAACGAACTTTACAACAACGAACATCTCAACAACGAACATCTCAACAACGAACCTCTCAACAACGAACACTATAAACAACGAACACCACAACAACGAACATCACAACAACGAACACCACAACAACGAACATCTCAACAACGAACTCTACAACTACGAACATCTCAACAACAAACACCACAACAACGAACTTTACAACAACGAACCTCTCAACAACGAACATCTCAGCAACGAACACTACAACAACGAACATCTCAACAACGAACTCTACAACAACGAACACTACAACAACGAACACTAAAACAACGAACACTACAACAACGTACACTACAACAACGAACACTACAGCAACGAACACCAAAACAACAAACACTACAACAACGAACACTACAACAACGAACACTACCACAACGAACACCACAACAACGAACACTACAACAACGAACACTAAAACAACGAACTCTACAAGAACGAACATCTCAACAACGAACATCTCAACAACGAACACAACAACAATAAACACTACAACAACGAACACCACAACAACGAACATCTCAACAACGAACACTACAACAACGAACATCACAACAACGACCATCACAAAAACGACCATCTCAACAACGAACATCTCAACAACGAACACTACAACAACGAAAACTAGAACAACGAACACCACAACAACGAACACCACAATAATGAACACTACAACAACGAACATTAGAACAACGAACACCACAACAACGAATACCACAATAATGAACACTGCAACAACGAAAATCAGAACAACGAACACATCAACAACGAACACTACAACAACGAACACTACAACTGCGAACATCTTAACAACAAACACCACAACAACGAACTTTACAACAACGAACATCTCAACAACGAACATCTCAACAACGAACCTCTCAACAACGAACACTATAAACAACGAACACCACAACAACGAACATCACAACAACGAACACCACAACAACGAACATCTTAACAACGAACTCTACAACTATGAACATCTCAACAACAAACACCACAACAACGAACATCTCAACAACGAACATCTCAACAACGGACACCACAACAACGAACACTACAACAACGAACACTACAACAACGAACACTACAACAACGAACACTACAACAACGAACACCAAAACAACGAACACTACAACAACGAACACAACAACAACGAACACTACCACAACGAACTCCACAACAACGAACACTACAACAACGAACACTAAAACAACGAACACTACAACAACGAACATCTCAACAACGAACATCTCAACAACGCACACTACAACAACGAACACCACAACAACGAACATCTCAACAACGAACACTACAACAACGAACATCACAACAACGACCATCACAAAAACAAACATCTCAACAACGTACATCTCAACAACGAACACTACAACAACGAACACACCAACAACGAACACCACAACAACAAACACCACAATAATGAACACTACAACAACGAACACTAGAACAACGAACACCACAACAACGAACACCACAATAATGAACACTACAACAACGAACACCAAAACAACGAACACTACAACAACGAACACTACAACAACGAACACTACCACAACGAACACCACATCAACGAACACTACAACAACGAACACTAAAACAACGAACACTACAACAACGAACATCTCAACAACGAACAATACAACAATGAACACTACAATAACGAACACTAGAACAACGAACACCACAACAACGAACACCACATTTATGAACACTACAACAACGAAAATCAGAACAGCGAACACTTCAACAACGAACACTACAACAACGAATACTACAACTACGAACATCTTAACAACAAACACCACAACAACGAACTTAACAACAACGAACATCTCAACAACGAACATCTCAACAAAGAACCTCTCAACAACGAACACTATAAACAACGAACACCACAACAACGAACATCACAACAACGAACACCACAATAACGAACATCTCAACAACGAACACTACAACAACGAACACCAAAACAACAAACACTACAACAACGAACACTACAACAACGAACACTACCACAACGAACACCACAACAACGAACACTACAACAACGAACACTAAAACAACGAACTCTACAAGAACGAACATCTCAACAACGAACATCTCAACAACGAACCTCTCAACAACGAACACTACAACAACGAACACCACAACAATGAACATCACAACAACGAACACCACAACAACGAACATCTCAACAACGAACATCTCAACATCGAACGTTTCAACAACGAACATCTCAACTACGAACACTACAACAATGAACACTACAACAACGAGCACCACAACAACTAACATCTCAACAACGAACACTACAACAACGAACACCACAAGAACGAACATCACAACAACGAACATCACAACAACGAACATCTCAAAAACGAACACCACAATAATGAACACTACAACAACGAAAATCAGAACAACGAACACTACAACAACGAACACTACAACTACGAAAACCTTAACAACAAACACAACAACAACGAACTTTACAACAACGAACACCACAACAAAGAACAATACAACAACGAACACCACAACAACGAACTCCACAACAACGAACTTTACAACAATGAACACCTCAACAACGAACATTACAACAACGAAAATCACAAAAACGACCATTACAACAACGAACACCACTACAACGAACACTAAAACAACGAACACTACAACAACGAACATCTCAACAACGAACATCTCAACAATGAACACTACAACAATGAACACTACAACAACGAACACCACAACAACGAACATCACAACAACGAACACTAAAACAACGAACACCACAACAACGAACACCACAACAACGAACATCTCAACAACGAACATCTCAACATCGAACGTGTCAACAACGAACATCTCAACTACGAACACTAAAACAATGAACACTACAACAACGAGCACCACAACAACGAACATCTCAACAACGAACACTACAACAACGAACACCACAAGAACGAACATCACAACAACGAACATCACAACAACGAACATCTCAACAACGAACACCACAATAATGAGCACTACAACAACGAAAATCAGAACAACGAACACTACAACAACGAACACTACAACTACGAAAACCTTAACAACAAACACAACAACAACGAACTTTACAACAACGAACACCACAACAACGAACAATACACCAACGAACACCACAACAACGAATTCCACAACAACGAACTTTACAGCAACGAACACCTCAACAACGAACATTACAACAACGAAAATCACAAAAACGACCATTACAACAACGAACACCACTACAACGAACACCACTACAACGAACACTACAATAATTAACACTACTACAACGAACAATACAACATTGAACACTACAACAACGAACAAAACAACAACGAACACTTCAACAACGAACACTACAACAACGAACACCACAACAAAGAACACCACAACAACGAACACTACAACAACGAACTCCACAACAACGAACACCACAACAACAAACACTACAACAACGAACACCACAACAACGAGAATTACAACAATGAACACTACAACAACTAACATTACAACAACGAACACTACAACAACAAACACTACAACAACGAACGCTACAACAACGAACACCACAACAACGAACATTAGAACAACAAACACTACAACAACGAACGTAATAAGAACGAACTCCACAACAAGGAACACTACAACAATGAACACTACAACAACGAACACTACAACAACGAACACCACATCAACGAACTCCACAACAACGAACATCTCAACAACGAACATCTCAACAACGAATATCTCAACAACGAACAATACAACAACGAACATCACAACAACGAACATTACAACAACGACCACCACAACAACGAACATCTCAACAACGAACCTCTCAACAACGAACATCTCAGCAACGAACACTACAACAACGAACACCAAAACAACAAACACTACAACAACGAACACTACAACAACGAACACTACCACAACGAACACCACAACAACGAACACTACAACAACGAACACTAAAACAACGAACTCTACAAGAACGAACATCTCAACAACGAACATCTCAACAACGAACACTACAACAATGAACACTACAACAACGAACACCACAACAACGAACATCTCAACAACGAACACTACAACAACGAACATCAAAACAACGACCATCACAAAAACGAACATCTCAACAACGAACATCTCAACAACGAACACTACAACAACGAATACTAGAACAACGAACACCACAACAACGAACACCACAATAATGAACACTACAACAACGAACATTTGAACAACGAACACCACAACAACGAATACCACAATAATGAACACTACAACAACGAAAATCAGAACAACGAACACTTCAACAACGAACACTACAACAACGAACACTACAACTGCGAACATCTTAACAACAAACACCACAACAACGAACTTTACAACAACGAACATCTCAACAACGAACATCTCAACAACGAACCTCTCAACAACGAACACTATAAACAACGAACACCACAACAACGAACATCACAACAACGAACACCACAACAACGAACATCTTAACAACGAACATCTCAACAACGAACACCACAACAACGAACACTACAACAACGAACACTACAACAACGAACACAACAACAACGAACACTACCACAACGAACTCCACAACAACGAACACTACAACAACGAACACTAAAACAACGAACACTACAACAACGAACATCTCAACAACGAACATCTCAACAACGCACACTACAACAACGAACACCACAACAACGAACATCTCAACAACGAACACTACAACAACGAACATCACAACAACGACCATCACAAAAACAAACATCTCAACAACGTACATCTCAACAACGAACACTACAACAACGAACACTACAACAATGAACACCACAACAACGAACACCACAATAATGAACACTACAACAATGAACACTAGAACAACGAACACCACAACAACGAACACCACAATAATGAACACTACAACAACGAACACCAAAACAACGAACACTACAACAACGAACACCACATCAACGAACACTACAACAACGAACACTAAAACAACGAACACTACAACAACGAACATCTCAACAACGAACACTACAACAATGAACACTACAACAGCGAACACTAGAACAACGAACACCACAACAACGAACACCACAATAATGAACACAACAACGAACACTAGAACAACGAACACCACAACAACGAACATCACAACAACGAACACCACAATAACGAACATCTCAACAACGAACTCTAAAACTACGAACATCTCAACAAAGAACCTCTCAACAACGAACACTATAAACAACGAACACCTCAACAACGAACATCACAACAACGAACACCACAATAACGAACATCTCAACAACGAACTCTAAAACTACGAACATCTCAACAACAAACACCACAACAACGAACTTTACAACAACGAACATCTCAACAACGAACATCTCAACAACGAACCTCTCAACAACGAACACTACAACAACGAACACCACAACAATGAACATCACAACAACGAACACCACAACAACGAACATCTCAACAACGAACATCTCAACATCAAACGTTTCAACAACGAACATCTCAACTACGAACACTACAACAATGAACACTACAACAACGAGCACCACAACAACGAACATCTCAACAACGAACACTACAACAACGAACACCACAAGAACGAACATCACAACAACGAACATCACAACAACGAACATCTCAAAAACGAACACCACAATAATGAACACTACAACAACGAAAATCAGAACAACGAACACTACAACAACGAACACTACAACTACGAAAACCTTAACAACAAACACCACAACAACGAACTTTACAACAACGAACACCACAACAAAGAACAATACAACAACGAACACCACAACAACGAACTCCACAACAACGAACTTTACAACAACGAACACCTAACAACGAACATTACAACAACGAAAATCACAAAAACGACCATTACAACAACGAACACCACTACAACGAACACTAAAACAACGAACACTACAACAACGAACATCTCAACAACGAACATCTCAACAATGAACACTACAACAATGAACACTACAACAACGAACACCACAACAACGAACATCACAACAACGAACACTAAAACAACGAACACCACAACAACGAACACCACAACAACGAACACTACAACAACGAACACCACAACAACGAAAATTACAACAACGAACACTACAACAACGAACACTACAACAACGAACACTACAACAACGAACACTACAACAACGAACTTTACAACAATGAACACTACAACAACGAACACTACAACAACGAACATTACAACAACGAACACTACAACAACGAACACCACATCAACGAACACCACAACAACGAACATCTCAACAACGAACATCTCAACAACGAATATCTCAACAACGAACAATACAACAACGAACATCACAACAACGAACATTACAACAACGACCACCACAACAACGAACATCTCAGCAACGAACCTCTCAACAACGATCATCTCAACAACGAACACTACAACAACAAACATCTCAAAAACGAACATCTCAACAACGAACACTACAACAACGAACACTACAACAACGAACACTTCAACAACGAACACTACAACAACGAACACCAAAACAACGAACACTACAACAACAAACACTACAACAACGAACACTACCACAACGAACACCACAACAACGAACACTACAACAACGAACACTAAAACAACGAACACTACAACAACGAACATCTCAACAATGAACACTACAACAACGAACACTACAACAACGAACATCACAACAACGACCATCACAAAAACGAACATCTCAACAACGAACATCTCAACAACGAACATTACAACAACGAACACTAGAACAACGAACACCACAACAACGAACACAACAATAATGAACACTACAACAACGAACACTAGAACAACGAACACCACCGCAACGAACACCACAATAATGAACACTACAACAACGAAAATCAGAACAACGAACACTTCAACAACGAACACTACAACAACGAACACTACAATTACGAACATCTTAACAACCAACACCACAACAACGAACTTTACAACAACGAACATCTCAACAACGAACATCTCAACAACGAACCTCTCAACAACGAACACTATAAACAACGAACACCACAACAACGAACATCACAACAACGAACACCACAACAACGAACATCTCAACAACAAACACCACAACAACGAACTTTACAACAACGAACATCTCAACAACGAACATCTCAACAACGAACCTCTCAACAACGAACACTACACCAACGAACACCACAACAACGAACATCACAACAACGAAAACAACAACAACGAACATCTAAACATCGAACGTGTCAACAACGAACATCTCAACTACGAACACTAAAACAATGAACACTACAACAACGAGCACCACAACAACGAACATCTCAACAACGAACAGTACAACAACGAACACCACAAGAACAAACATCACAACAACGAACATCACAACAACGAACATCTAAACAACGAACACCACAATAATAAGCACTACAACAACGAAAATCAGAACAACGAACACTACATCAACAAACACTACAACTACGAAAACCTTAACAACAAACATCACAACAACGAACTTTACAACAACGAACAATACAACAACGAACACCACAACAACGAACATCACAACAACGAAGACCACAACAACGAACATCTCAACAACGAACATCTCAACATCGAACGTGTCAACAACGAACATCTCAACTACGAACACTAAAACAATGAACACTACAACAACGAGCACCACAACAACGAACATCTCAACAACGAACACTACAACAATGAACACCACAAGAACGAACATCACAACAACGAACATCACAACAACGAACATCTCAACAACGAACACCACAATAATGAGCACTACAACAACGAAAATCAGAACAACGAACACTACAACAACGAACACTACAACTACGAAAACCTTAACAACAAACACCACAACAACGAACTTTACAACAACGAACACCACAACAACGAACAATACAACAACGAACACCACAACAACGAATTCCACAACAACGAACTTTACAGCAACGAACACCTCAACAACGAACATTACAACAACGAAAATCACAAAAACGACCATTACAACAACGAACACCACTACAACGAACACCACTACAACGAACACTTCAATAATTAACACTACTACAACGAACAATACAACATTGAACACTACAACAACGAACAAAACAACAACGAACACTTCAACAACGAACACTACAACAACGAACACCACAACAAAGAACACCAAAACAACCAACAATACAACAACGAACACCACAACAACGAACACCACAACAACAAACACTACAACAACGAACACCACAACAACGAAAATTACAACAATGAACTCTACAACAACTAACATTACAACAACGAACACTACAACAACAAACACTACAACAACGAACGCTACAACAACAAACACCAGAACAACAAACATTAGAACAACGAACACTACAACAACGAACGTTATAAGAACGAACTCCACAACAAGGAACACTACAACAACGAACACTACAACAACGAACACTACAACAACGAACACCACATCAACGAACACCACAACAACGAACATCTCAACAACGAACATCTCAACAACGAATATCTCAACAACGAACAATACAACAACGAACATCACAACAACGAACATTACAACAACGACCACCACAACAACGAACATCTCAACAACGAACCTCTCAACAACGAACATCTCAGCAACGAACACTACATCAACAAACACTACAACTACGAAAACCTTAACAACAAACATCACAACAACGAACTTTACAACAACGAACACCACAACAACGAACAATACAACAACGAACACCACAACAACGAACATCACAACAACGAAGACCACAACAACGAACATCTCAACAACGAACATCTCAACATCGAACGTGTCAACAACGAACATCTCAACTACGAACACTAAAACAATGAACACTACAACAACGAGCACCACAACAACGAACATCTCAACAACGAACACTACAACAATGAACACCACAAGAACGAACATCACAACAACGAACATCACAACAACGAACATCTCAACAACGAACACCACAATAATGAGCACTACAACAACGAAAATCAGAACAACGAACACTACAACAACGAACACTACAACTACGAAAACCTTAACAACAAACACCACAACAACGAACACTACAACAACGAACGTTATAAGAACGAACTCCACAACAAGGAACACTACAACAACGAACACTACAACAACGAACACTACAACAACGAACACCACATCAACGAACACCACAACAACGAACATCTCAACAACGAACATCTCAACAACAAATATCTCAACAACGAACAATACAACAACGAACATCACAACAACGAACATTACAACAACGACCACCACAACAACGAACATCTCAACAACGAACCTCTCAACAACGAACATCTCAGCAACGAACACTACAACAACGAACATCTCAACAACGAACACTACAACAACGAACACTACAACAACGAACACTAAAACAACGAACACTACAACAACGTACACTACAACAATGAACACTACAACAACGAACACCAAAACAACAAACACTACAACAACGAACACTACAACAACGAACACTACCACAACGAACACCACAATAACGAACACTACAACAACGAACACTAAAACAACGAACTCTACAAGAACGAACATCTCAACAACGAACATCTCAACAACGAACACTACAACAATGAACACTAGAACAACGAACACCACAACAACGAACATCTCAACAACGAACACTACAACAACGAACATCACAACAACGACCATCACAAAAACGACCATCTCAACAACGAACATCTCAACAACGAACACTACAACAACGAAAACTAGAACAACGAACACCACAACAACGAACACCACAATAATGAACACTACAACAACGAACATTAGAACAACGAACACCACAACAACGAATACCACAATAATGAACACTACAACAACGAAAATCAGAACAACGAACACTTCAACAACGAACACTACAACAACGAACACTACAACTGCGAACATCTTAACAACAAACACCACAACAACGAACTTTACAACAACGAACATCTCAACAACGAACATCTCAACAACGAACCTCTCAACAACGAACACTATAAACAACGAACACCACAACAACGAACATCACAACAACGAACACCACAACAACGAACATCTTAACAACGAACTCTACAACTATGAACATCTCAACAACAAACACCACAACAACGAACTTTACAACAACGAACATCTCAACAACGAACATCTCAACAACGAACACCACAACAATGAACACTACAACAACGAACACTACAACAACGAACACTACAACAACGAACACTACAACAACGAACACCAAAACAACGAACACTTTCACAACGAACACAACAACAACGAACACTACCACAACGAACTCCACAACAACGAACACTACAACAACGAACACTAAAACAACGAACACTACAACAACGAACATCTCAACAACGAACATCTCAACAACGCACACTACAACAACGAACACCACAACAACGAACATCTCAACAACGAACACTACAACAACGAACATCACAACAACGAGCATCACAAAAACAAACATCTCAACAACGTACATCTCAACAACGAACACTACAACAACGAACACTACAACAACGAACACTACAACACCGAACACCACAACAACGAACACCACAATAATGAACACTACAACAACGAACACTAGAACAACGAACACCACAACAACGAACACCACAATAATGAACACTACAACAACGAACACCAAAACAACGAACACTACAACAACGAACACTACAACAACGAACACTACCACAACGAACACCACATCAACGAACACTACAACAACGAACACTAAAACAACGAACACTACAACAACGAACATCTCAACAACGAACAATACAACAATGAACACTACAACAACGAACACTAGAACAACGAACACCACAACAACGAACACCACATTTATGAACACTACAACAACGAAAATCAGAACAGCGAACACTTCAACAACGAACACTACAACAACGAACACAACAACTACGAACATCTTAACAACAAACACCACAACAACGAACTTAACAACAACGAACATCTCAACAACGAACATCTCAACAAAGAACCTCTCAACAACGAACACTATAAACAACGAACACCACAACAACGAACATCACAACAACGAACACCACTATAACGAACATCTCAACAACGAACACTACAACAACGAACACCAAAACAACAAACACTACAACAACGAACACTACAACAACGAACACTACCACAACGAACACCACAACAACGAACACTACAACAACGAACACTAAAACAACGAACTCTACAAGAACGAACATCTCAACAACGAACATCTCAACAACGAACCTCTCAACAACGAACACTACAACAACGAACACCACAACAATGAACATCACAACAACGAACACCACAACAACGAAGATCTCAACAACGAACATCTCAACATCGAACGTTTCAACAACGAACATCTCAACTACGAACACTACAACAATGAACACTACAACAACGAGCACCACAACAACGAACATCTCAACAACGAACACTACAACAACGAACACTACAACAACGAACACTACAAAAACGAACACTACAACAACTAACACCAAAACAACGAACACTACAACAACGAACACTACAACAACGAACACTACCACAACGAACACCACAACAACGAACACTACAACAACGAACACTAAAACAACGAACACTACAACAACGAACATCTCAACAACGAACATCTCAACAATGAACACTACAACAACGAACACCACAACAACGAACATCTTAACAACGAACACTACAACAACGAACATCACAACAACGACCATCACAAAAACGAACATCTCAACAACGAACATCTCAACAACGAACATTACAACAACGAACACTAGAACAACGAACACCACAACAACGAACACCACAATAATGAACACTACAACAACGAACACTAGAACAACGAACACCACAACAACGAACACCACAATAATGAACCCTACAACAACGAAAATCAGAACAACGAACACTTCAACAACGAACACTACAACAACGAACACTACAATTACGAACATCTTAACAACCAACACCACAACAACGAACTTTACAACAACGAACATCTCAACAACGAACATCTCAACAACGAACCTCTCAACAATGAACACTATAAACAACGAACACCACAACAACGAACATCACAACAACGAACACCACAACAACGAACATCTCAACAACGAACACTACAACAACGAACACTACCACAACGAACACCACAACAATGAACACTACAACAACGAACACTAAAACAACGAACACTACAACAACGAACATCTCAACAACGAACATCTCAAAAATGAACACTACAACAATGAACACTACAACAACGAACACCACAACAACGAACATCTCAACAACGATCACTACAACAACGAACATCACAACAACGACCATCACAAAAACGAACATCTCAACAACGAACATCTCAACAACGAACATCTCAACAACGAACACTACAACAACGAACACTACAATTACGAACATCTTAACAACCAACACCACAACAACGAACTTTACAACAACGAACATCTCAACAACGAACATCTCAACAACGAACCTCTCAACAACGAACACTATAAACAACGAACACCACAACAACGAACATCACAACAACGAACACCACAACAACGAACATCTCAACAACGAACTCTACAACTACGAACATCTCAACAACAAACACCACAACAACGAACTTTACAACAACGAACATCTCAACAACGAACATCTCAACAACGAACCTCTCAACAACGAACATCTCAACATCGAACGTGTCAACAACGAACATCTCAACAACGAACACTACAACAACGAACACTACAACAACGAACACTACAACAACGAACACTACAACAACGAACACCAAAACAACGAACACTACAACAACGAACACTACAACAACGAACACTACCACAACGAACACCACAACAACGAACACTACAACAACGAACACTAAAACAACGAACACTACAACAACAAACATCTCAACAACGAACATCTCAACAATGAACACTACAACAACGAACACCACAACAACGAACATCTTAACAACGAACACTACAACAACGAACATCACAACAACGACCATCACAAAAACGAACATCTCAACAACGAACATCTCAACAACGAACATTACAACAACGAACACTAGAACAACGAACACCACAACAACGAACACCACAATAATGAACACTACAACAACGAACACTAGAACAACGAACACCACAGCAACGAACACCACAATAATGAACCCTACAACAACGAAAATCAGAACAACGAACACTTCAACAACGAACACTACAACAACGAACACTACAATTACGAACATCTTAACAACCAACACCACAACAACGAACTTTACAACAACGAACATCTCAACAACGAACATCTCAACAACGACCCTCTCAACAACGAACACTATAAACAACGAACACCACAACAACGAACATCACAACAACGAACACCACAACAACGAACATCTCAACAACGAACACTACAACAACGAACACTACCACAACGAACACCACAACAATGAACACTACAACAACGAACACTAAAACAACGAACACTACAACAACGAACATCTCAACAACGAACATCTCAACAATGAACACTACAACAATGAACACTACAACAACGAACACCACAACAACGAACATCTCAACAACGAACACTACAACAACGAACATCACAACAACGACCATCACAAAAACGAACATCTCAACAACGAACATCTCAACAACGAACAACTCAACAACGAACACTACAACAACGAACACTACAATTACGAACATCTTAACAACCAACACCACAACAACGAACTTTACAACAACGAACATCTCAACAACGAACATCTCAACAACGAACCTCTCAACAACGAACACTATAAACAACGAACACCACAACAACGAACATCACAACAACGAACACCACAACAACGAACATCTCAACAACGAACTCTACAACTACGAACATCTCAACAACAAACACCACAACAACGAACTTTACAACAACGAACCTCTCAACAACGAACATCTCAGCAACGAACACTACAACAACGAACATCTCAACAACGAACTCTACAACAACGAACACTACAACAACGAACACTAAAACAACGAACACTACAACAACGTACACTACAACAACGAACACTACAGCAACGAACACCAAAACAACAAACACTACAACAACGAACACTACAACAACGAACACTACCACAACGAACACCACAACAACGAACACTACAACAAAGAACACTAAAACAACGAACTCTACAAGAACGAACATCTCAACAACGAACATCTCAACAACGAACACAACAACAATAAACACTACAAAAACGAACACCACAACAACGAACATCTCAACAACGAACACTACAACAACGAACATCACAACAACGACCATCACAAAAACGACCATCTCAACAACGAACATCTCAACAACGAACACTACAACAACGAAAACTAGAACAACGAACACCACAACAACGAACACCACAATAATGAACACTACAACAACGAACATTAGAACAACGAACACCACAACAACGAATACCACAATAATGAACACTGCAACAACGAAAATCAGAACAACGAACACATCAACAACGAACACTACAACAACGAACACTACAACTGCGAACATCTTAACAACAAACACCACAACAACGAACTTTACAACAACGAACATCTCAACAACGAACATCTCAACAACGAACCTCTCAACAACGAACACTATAAACAACGAACACCACAACAACGAACATCACAACAACGAACACCACAACAACGAACATCTTAACAACGAACTCTACAACTATGAACATCTCAACAACAAACACCACAACAACGAACATCTCAACAACGAACATCTCAACAACGGACACCACAACAACGAACACTACAACAACGAACACTACAACAACGAACACTACAACAACGAACACTACAACAACGAACACCAAAACAACGAACACTACAACAACGAACACAACAACAACGAACACTACCACAACGAACTCCACAACAACGAACACTACAACAACGAACACTAAAACAACGAACACTACAACAACGAACATCTCAACAACGAACATCTCAACAACGCACACTACAACAACGAACACCACAACAACGAACATCTCAACAACGAACACTACAACAACGAACATCACAACAACGACCATCACAAAAACAAACATCTCAACAACGTACATCTCAACAACGAACACTACAACAACGAACACACCAACAACGAACACCACAACAACAAACACCACAATAATGAACACTACAACAACGAACACTAGAACAACGAACACCACAACAACGAACACCACAATAATGAACACTACAACAACGAACACCAAAACAACGAACACTACAACAACGAACACTACAACAACGAACACTACCACAACGAACACCACATCAACGAACACTACAACAACGAACACTAAAACAACGAACACTACAACAACGAACATCTCAACAACGAACAATACAACAATGAACACTACAATAACGAACACTAGAACAACGAACACCACAACAACGAACACCACATTTATGAACACTACAACAACGAAAATCAGAACAGCGAACACTTCAACAACGAACACTACAACAACGAATACTACAACTACGAACATCTTAACAACAAACACCACAACAACGAACTTAACAACAACGAACATCTCAACAACGAACATCTCAACAAAGAACCTCTCAACAACGAACACTATAAACAACGAACACCACAACAACGAACATCACAACAACGAACACTACAACAACGAACACCAAAACAACAAACACTACAACAACGAACACTACAACAACGAACACTACCACAACGAACACCACAACAACGAACACTACAACAACGAACACTAAAACAACGAACTCTACAAGAACGAACATCTCAACAACGAACATCTCAACAACGAACCTCTCAACAACGAACACTACAACAACGAACACCACAACAATGAACATCACAACAACGAACACCACAACAACGAACATCTCAACAACGAACATCTCAACATCGAACGTTTCAACAACGAACATCTCAACTACGAACACTACAACAATGAACACTACAACAACGAGCACCACAACAACTAACATCTCAACAACGAACACTACAACAACGAACACCACAAGAACGAACATCACAACAACGAACATCACAACAACGAACATCTCAAAAACGAACACCACAATAATGAACACTACAACAACGAAAATCAGAACAACGAACACTACAACAACGAACACTACAACTACGAAAACCTTAACAACAAACACAACAACAACGAACTTTACAACAACGAACACCACAACAAAGAACAATACAACAACGAACACCACAACAACGAACTCCACAACAACGAACTTTACAACAATGAACACCTCAACAACGAACATTACAACAACGAAAATCACAAAAACGACCATTACAACAACGAACACCACTACAACGAACACTAAAACAACGAACACTACAACAACGAACATCTCAACAACGAACATCTCAACAATGAACACTACAACAATGAACACTACAACAACGAACACCACAACAACGAACATCACAACAACGAACACTAAAACAACGAACACCACAACAACGAACACCACAACAACGAACATCTCAACAACGAACATCTCAACATCGAACGTGTCAACAACGAACATCTCAACTACGAACACTAAAACAATGAACACTACAACAACGAGCACCACAACAACGAACATCTCAACAACGAACACTACAACAACGAACACCACAAGAACGAACATCACAACAACGAACATCACAACAACGAACATCTCAACAACGAACACCACAATAATGAGCACTACAACAACGAAAATCAGAACAACGAACACTACAACAACGAACACTACAACTACGAAAACCTTAACAACAAACACAACAACAACGAACTTTACAACAACGAACACCACAACAACGAACAATACAACAACGAACACCACAACAACGAATTCTACAACAACGAACTTTACAGCAACGAACACCTCAACAACGAACATTACAACAACGAAAATCACAAAAACGACCATTACAACAACGAACACCACTACAACGAACACCACTACAACGAACACTACAATAATTAACACTACTACAACGAACAATACAACATTGAACACTACAACAACGAACAAAACAACAACGAACACTTCAACAACGAACACTACAACAACGAACACCACAACAAAGAACACCACAACAACGAACACTACAACAACGAACTCCACAACAACGAACACCACAACAACAAACACTACAACAACGAACACCACAACAACGAGAATTACAACAATGAACACTACAACAACTAACATTACAACAACGAACACTACAACAACAAACACTACAACAACGAACGCTACAACAACGAACACCACAACAACGAACATTAGAACAACAAACACTACAACAACGAACGTAATAAGAACGAACTCCACAACAAGGAACACTACAACAATGAACACTACAACAACGAACACTACAACAACGAACACCACATCAACGAACTCCACAACAACGAACATCTCAACAACGAACATCTCAACAACGAATATCTCAACAACGAACAATACAACAACGAACATCACAACAACGAACATTACAACAACGACCACCACAACAACGAACATCTCAACAACGAACCTCTCAACAACGAACATCTCAGCAACGAACACTACAACAACGAACACCAAAACAACAAACACTACAACAACGAACACTACAACAACGAACACTACCACAACGAACACCACAACAACGAACACTACAACAACGAACACTAAAACAACAAACTCTACAAGAACGAACATCTCAACAACGAACATCTCAACAACGAACACTACAACAATGAACACTACAACAACGAACACCACAACAACGAACATCTCAACAACGAACACTACAACAACGAACATCAAAACAACGACCATCACAAAAACGAACATCTCAACAACGAACATCTCAACAACGAACACTACAACAACGAATACTAGAACAACGAACAACACAACAACGAACACCACAATAATGAACACTACAACAACGAACATTTGAACAACGAACACCACAACAACGAATACCACAATAATGAACACTACAACAACGAAAATCAGAACAACGAACACTTCAACAACGAACACTACAACAACGAACACTACAACTGCGAACATCTTAACAACAAACACCACAACAACGAACTTTACAACAACGAACATCTCAACAACGAACATCTCAACAACGAACCTCTCAACAACGAACACTATAAACAACGAACACCACAACAACGAACATCACAACAACGAACACCACAACAACGAACATCTTAACAACGAACATCTCAACAACGAACACCACAACAGCGAACACTACAACAACGAACACTACAACAACGAACACAACAACAACGAACACTACCACAACGAACTCCACAACAACGAACACTACAACAACGAACATCTCAACAACGAACATCTCAACAACGCACACTACAACAACGAACACCACAACAACGAACATCTCAACAACGAACACTACAACAACGAACATCACAACAACGACCATCACAAAAACAAACATCTCAACAACGTACATCTCAACAACGAACACTACAACAACGAACACTACAACAATGAACACCACAACAACGAACACCACAATAATGAACACTACAACAACGAACACTAGAACAACGAACACCACAACAACGAACACCACAATAATGAACACTACAACAACGAACACCAAAACAACGAACACTACAACAACGAACACTACAACAACGAACACTACCACAACGAACACCACATCAACGAACACTACAACAACGAACACTAAAACAACGAACACTACAACAACGAACATCTCAACAACGAACACTACAACAATGAACACTTACAACAACGAACACTAGAACAACGAACACCACAACAACGAACACCACAATAATGAACACAACAACGAACACTAGAACAACGAACACCACAACAACGAACACCACAATTATGAACACTACAAGAACGAAAATCAGAACAGTGAACACTTCAACAACGAACACTACAACAACGAACACTACAACTACGAACATCTTAACAACAAACACCACAACAACGAACTTAACAACAACGAACATCTCAACAACGAACATCTCAACAAAGAACCTCTCAACAACGAACACTATAAACAACGAACACCTCAACAACGAACATCACAACAACGAACACCACAATAACGAACATCTCAACAACGAACTCTAAAACTACGAACATCTCAACAACAAACACCACAACAACGAACTTTACAACAACGAACATCTCAACAACGAACATCTCAACAACGAACCTCTCAACAACGAACACTACAACAACGAACACCACAACAATGAACATCACAACAACGAACACCACAACAACGAACATCTCAACAACGAACATCTCAACATCAAACGTTTCAACAACGAACATCTCAACTACGAACACTACAACAATGAACACTACAACAACGAGCACCACAACAACGAACATCTCAACAACGAACACTACAACAACGAACACCACAAGAACGAACATCACAACAACGAACATCACAACAACGAACATCTCAAAAACGAACACCACAATAATGAACACTACAACAACGAAAATCAGAACAACGAACACTACAACAACGAACACTACAACTACGAAAACCTTAACAACAAACACCACAACAACGAACTTTACAACAACGAACACCACAACAAAGAACAATACAACAACGAACACCACAACAACGAACTCCACAACAACGAACTTTACAACAACGAACACCTAACAACGAACATTACAACAACGAAAATCACAAAAACGACCATTACAACAACGAACACCACTACAACGAACACAAAAACAACGAACACTACAACAACGAACATCTCAACAACGAACATCTCAACAATGAACACTACAACAATGAACACTACAACAACGAACACCACAACAACGAACATCACAACAACGAACACTAAAACAACGAACACCACAACAACGAACACCACAACAACGAACACTACAACAACGAACACCACAACAACGAAAATTACAACAACGAACACTACAACAACGAACACTACAACAACGAACACTACAACAACGAACACTACAACAACGAACTTTACAACAATGAACACTACAACAACGAACACTACACCAACGAACATTACAACAACGAACACTACAACAACGAACACCACATCAACGAACACCACAACAACGAACATCTCAACAACGAACATCTCAACAACGAATATCTCAACAACGAACACTACAACAACGAACATCACAACAACGAACATTACAACAACGACCACCACAACAACGAACATCTCAGCAACGAACCTCTCAACAACGATCATCTCAACAACGAACACTACAACAACAAACATCTCAAAAACGAACATCTCAACAACGAACACTACAACAACGAACACTACAACAACGAACACTTCAACAACGAACACTACAACAACGAACACCAAAACAACGAACACTACAACAACAAACACTACAACAACGAACACTACCACAACGAACACCACAACAATGAACACTACAACAACGAACACTAAAACAACGAACACTACAACAACGAACATCTCAACAACGAACATCTCAACAATGAACACTACAACAACGAACACTACAACAACGAACATCACAACAACGACCATCACAAAAACGAACATCTCAACAACGAACATCTCAACAACGAACATTACAACAACGAACACTAGAACAACGAACACCACAACAACGAACACCACAATAATGAACACTACAACAACGAACACTAGAACAACGAACACCACCGCAACGAACACCACAATAATGAACACTACAACAACGAAAATCAGAACAACGAACACTTCAACAACGAACACTACAACAACGAACACTACAATTACGAACATCTTAACAACCAACACCACAACAACGAACTTTACAACAACGAACATCTCAACAACGAACATCTCAACAACGAACCTCTCAACAACGAACACTATAAACAACGAACACCACAACAACGAACATCACAACAACGAACACCACAACAACGAACATCTCAACAACAAACACCACAACAACGAACTTTACAACAACGAACATCTCAACAACGAACATCTCAACAACGAACCTCTCAACAACGAACACTACACCAACGAACACCACAACAACGAACATCACAACAACGAAAACAACAACAACGAACATCTAAACATCGAACGTGTCAACAACGAACATCTCAACTACGAACACTAAAACAATGAACACTACAACAACGAGCACCACAACAACGAACATCTCAACAACGAACAGTACAACAACGAACACCACAAGAACAAACATCACAACAACGAACATCACAACAACGAACATCTAAACAACGAACACCACAATAATAAGCACTACAACAACGAAAATCAGAACAACGAACACTACATCAACAAACACTACAACTACGAAAACCTTAACAACAAACATCACAACAACGAACTTTACAACAACGAACACCACAACAACGAACAATACAACAACGAACACCACAACAACGAACATCACAACAACGAAGACCACAACAACGAACATCTCAACAACGAACATCTCAACATCGAACGTGTCAACAACGAACATCTCAACTACGAACACTAAAACAATGAACACTACAACAACGAGCACCACAACAACGAACATCTCAACAACGAACACTACAACAATGAACACCACAAGAACGAACATCACAACAACGAACATCACAACAACGAACATCTCAACAACGAACACCACAATAATGAGCACTACAACAACGAAAATCAGAACAACGAACACTACAACAACGAACACTACAACTACGAAAACCTTAACAACAAACACCACAACAACGAACTTTACAACAACGAACACCACAACAACGAACAATACAACAACGAACACCACAACAACGAATTCCACAACAACGAACTTTACAGCAACGAACACCTCAACAACGAACATTACAACAACGAAAATCACAAAAACGACCATTACAACAACGAACACCACTACAACGAACACCACTACAACGAACACTTCAATAATTAACACTACTACAACGAACAATACAACATTGAACACTACAACAACGAACAAAACAACAACGAACACTTCAACAACGAACACTACAACAACGAACACCACAACAAAGAACACCAAAACAACGAACAATACAACAACGAACACCACAACAACGAACACCACAACAACAAACACTACAACAACGAACACCACAACAACGAAAATTACAACAATGAACTCTACAACAACTAACATTACAACAACGAACACTACAACAACAAACACTACAACAACGAACGCTACAACAACAAACACCAGAACAACAAACATTAGAACAACGAACACTACAACAACGAACGTTATAAGAACGAACTCCACAACAAGGAACACTACAACAACGAACACTACAACAACGAACACTACAACAACGAACACCACATCAACGAACACCACAACAACGAACATCTCAACAACGAACATCTCAACAACGAATATCTCAACAACGAACAATACAACAACGAACATCACAACAACGAACATTACAACAACGACCACCACAACAACGAACATCTACAACAACGACCAACGAACCAACGAACAACGAACAACAACAACGAACAACGAACAACGAACCTCTCAACAACGAACATCTCAGCAACGAACACTACATCAACAAACACTACAACTACGAAAACCTTAACAACAAACATCACAACAACGAACTTTACAACAACGAACACCACAACAACGAACAATACAACAACGAACACCACAACAACGAACATCACAACAACGAAGACCACAACAACGAACATCTCAACAACGAACATCTCAACATCGAACGTGTCAACAACGAACATCTCAACTACGAACACTAAAACAATGAACACTACAACAACGAGCACCACAACAACGAACATCTCAACAACGAACACTACAACAATGAACACCACAAGAACGAACATCACAACAACGAACATCACAACAACGAACATCTCAACAACGAACACCACAATAATGAGCACTACAACAACGAAAATCAGAACAACGAACACTACAACAACGAACACTACAACTACGAAAACCTTAACAACAAACACCACAACAACGAACTTTACAACAACGAACACCACAACAACGAACAATACAACAACGAACACCACAACAACGAATTCCACAACAACGAACTTTACAGCAACGAACACCTCAACAACGAACATTACAACAACGAAAATCACAAAAACGACCATTACAACAACGAACACCACTACAACGAACACCACTACAACGAACACTTCAATAATTAACACTACTACAACGAACAATACAACATTGAACACTACAACAACGAACAAAACAACAACGAACACTTCAACAACGAACACTACAACAACGAACACCACAACAAAGAACACCAAAACAACGAACAATACAACAACGAACACCACAACAACGAACACCACAACAACAAACACTACAACAACGAACACCACAACAACGAAAATTACAACAATGAACTCTACAACAACTAACATTACAACAACGAACACTACAACAACAAACACTACAACAACGAACGCTACAACAACAAACACCAGAACAACAAACATTAGAACAACGAACACTACAACAACGAACGTTATAAGAACGAACTCCACAACAAGGAACACTACAACAACGAACACTACAACAACGAACACTACAACAACGAACACCACATCAACGAACACCACAACAACGAACATCTCAACAACGAACATCTCAACAACGAATATCTCAACAACGAACAATACAACAACGAACATCACAACAACGAACATTACAACAACGACCACCACAACAACGAACATCTCAACAACGAACCTCTCAACAACGAACATCTCAGCAACGAACACTACAACAACGAACATCTCAACAACGAACACTACAACAACGAACACTACAACAACGAACACTGAAACAATGAACACTACAACAACGTACACTACAACAACGAACACTACAACAACGAACACCAAAACAACGAACACTACAACAACGAACACTACAACAACGAACACTACCACAACGAACACCAAAACAACGAACACTACAACAACGAACACTAAAACACCGAACACTACAAGAACGAACATCTCAACAACGAACATCTCAACAACGAACACTACAACAATGAACACTACAACAACGAACACCACAACAACGAACATCTCAACAACGAACACTACAACAACGAACATCACAACAACGACCATCACAAAAACGAACATCTCAACAACGAACATCTCAACAACGAACACTACAACAACGAACACTAGAACAACGAACACCACAACAACGAACACCACAATAATGAACACTACAACAACGAACATTAGAACAACGAACACCACAACAACGAATACCACAATAATGAACACTACAACAACGAAAATCAGAACAACGAACACTTCAACAACGAACACTACAACAACGAACACTACAACTACGAACATCTTAACAACAAACACCACAACAACGAACTTTACAACAACGAACATCTCAACAACGAACATCTCAACAAAGAACCTCTCAACAACGAACACTATAAACAACGAACACCACAACAACGAACATCACAACAACGAACATCTCAACAACGAACTCTACAACTATGAACATCTCAACAACAAACACCACAACAATGAACTTTACAACAACGAACATTTCAACATCGAACGTCTCAACAATGAACATCTCAACTACGAACACTACAACAATGAACACTACCACAACAAGCACCACAACAACGAACATCTCAACAACGAACACTACAACAACAAACACTATAAGAACGAACATCACAACAACGAACATCACAACAACGAACATCTCAACAACGAACACCACAATAATGAACACCACAACAACGAAAATCAGAACAACGAACACTACAACAACAAACACTACAACTACGAAAACCTTAACAACAAACACCACAACAACGAACTTTACAACAACGAACACCGCAACAACGAACAATACAACAACGAACACCACAACAACGAACTCCACAACAACGAACTTTACAACAACGAACACCTCAACAACGAACTTTACAACAACGAAAATCACAAAAACGACCATTACAACAACGAACACCACTACAACGAACACTACAATAATTAACACTACAACAACGAACAATACAACATTGAACACTACAACAACGAACAAAACAACAACGAACACTTCGACAACGAACACTACAACAACGAACACTACAACAACGAGCATTACAACAATGAACATTACAACAATGATTACTACAACAATGAACTATTGAACTTCAATACAATGAAGTATTGGTGTGACATCATCCAGTTGTTGGACCCTGCCTTTTTGGTGGTGATCCTGGACGGGTCCCGCCACCCGGGCCAAACCTCAACACTTCCAAGCTAACTATATTTCCTCCATCTCTGATAGTCATCTAACCCCATGATTCTTTACACAGATTAAACCATCTTTTATAGACCTTAGTCGTGTTGCTTGGTGCTTTTCCTGATAGTTTCCTCTGCCTAATAGATATTTCCAGAGGAAAGATGAGTAAGATTATTATTGTTTTGGTGTTAGTGGTGGGGATGACGGGAAGATATGCCCAGTGGCAAATGGCGGGTGAATCTTAGAGCAGGAACCAACTGCTCCAGCTGCGGCAGTAGGTGAAGGACTACCAAGAGGACAACACTGGAGTAGGAGGCCAGGCGCGGCAGGTGGCTGTCGATCTCAACCTGCTTCCACCTCTGCCCACTTGTGACCCCTCACTCCTACAGGATCAACGGCTAGACTCCCTCCTGGACCACCTGCCTCTAGTGGGCACACACCGTCGGCAACAACACACACGCATGCAGGTGGAAGGCCTCAAGGCCTTCCTGCTGCAGGTGGGAGAGGAGCCCAAGACCCAGCCTCCCGAAGGATGGTTCAGCTGGAAAATAGCAGTGATTTTCGTCTTCGTCCTTCTCTATCTCTGCCTTAACAGTGGGTCAGGCGTACACTCTACGCCCACTCTAGTAGGGAGTACTACTTCCACGGAGCTAAATCTCTCTCCCACAAAGCCTGATCACACACCCTCACATACCATTAAAACCCAAAAACACACCGGTACAATACCCACAACATCAACAACAACACCCACAACAACAACATCAACAGGAGCAACAACAACAACATCAACAACAACAACATCAACACCCAAGTCAACAACAGCAACAACATCAACACCCAAGTCAACAACAACATCAACACCCAAGTCAACAACAACAACAACAACAAGGACAAACAAAGGCTAAAACCAAACGATTAGGTCGTGGATAACCTGCCCCAGAAAGTTTTAGGGTGCAATTATTGGCCTTAAAGGAAAAAGAATATAAGAGCTTGAGGTCAAATTCAACGTATTTATCTCGCTCAATTGGTGTGAAGGGAGAGCAGAGATCTATGGGTATGATGCGGCAAACATCGAGAGGTGCGAAGACGCCCTCCTCCAGATAATGAAGAGCAGCGCAAAATGAGACTAGGCCTACCTCGGACAACGGGAGTGGTAGTCCCGTTGTTGACAGCGGGAGTGGTAGCGACGCTACGTGTCCTGTTGTTGGCAACGGGAGTGGTGTGTGTGTGTGTGTATGTGTACACCTTGTTGTACTTGTGTGGGTTGAACTCTGGCACTTTGGTCCCGCCTCTTAACTGTCAATCAACTGGTGTACAGATTCCTAAGCCTACTGGGCTCTATCATATCTACATTTGAAACTGTGTATAGAGTCAGCCTCCACCTTATCACTGTCTAATGCATTCCACCTGTTAACTACTCTGACACTGAAATAGTTCTTTCTAACGTCCCTGTGGCTCATTTGGGTACTCGATCTCCACCTGTGTCCCCTTGTTCGCGTACCTCCCGTTTTAAACTTTTTATCCTTAACTACCCTGCCAATTCCTCACAGAATTTTGTAGGTAGTGATCATGTCTTCCCATACTCTTCTGTCTTCCAGTGTCGTGAGGTGCATTTTACGCAGCCTTTCCTCGTAACTAATGCCTCTTAGTTTTGGGACTAGTCTAGTGGCATACCACTTAACTTTTTCAAGCTTCGTCTTGTGCTTGACAAGGCTCTATGCTTTGGGCCGTATACTTCAGTCTTACATATGCCGTATACAAGATTCTGAATGATTCCTTACACAGGTTCCTGAAGGTTCTTCTGATGTTAGCCAGCCACGCATGTGCCGCAGATGTAATTCTTTTTATGTGGGCTTCAGGAGACAGTTTTGGTGTGATATTAACTATATCTTTCTCTCTGTGCGTTTCAGGAAGTACTTTATCTCATATTCTGTATCTGGTGTCTGGCCTCCTCTTTCCACCGCCTTGTTTGTGAACTTATCTATTTGTACTCACGTATTTGTGCCTGCAGGATCGAGCATTGACTCTTGAATCCCGCCTTTCGAGCCGGTTTCCTACAGCAATGACTCTGGTCCTATTTCCCTGTCACATCTAGTTTTAAAATTATGAATAGAATTTGCTTCCACAAAATGCTCCTTAAGATCATTCCATTTTTCCACTACTCTCACACTAAAAGAAAACGTCCTAACATCTCTGTGACTTATCTGAGTTTCCAGCTTCCACCCATGTCCCCCCTCGTTCTATTACTATTTTCTGTGGACATTTCGTCTATTTCTACTCTGTCAATTCCCTTCAGAATTTTATTTATTAATATCATATCCCGCTTCCTTCTTTTTTCTAGTGTCGTAAGGCTCAGTTCCTTCAGGAGCTCTTCATACCCCATCCCTCGTAACGCAGGAATGAGTCTCGTTGCAAACTTCTGAACCTTTTCCCGTTTCCTTATGTGTTTCTTCTGGTTGGTACTCCATGATGGCGACATACTCTAAGACTGACTTCACGTCGGCAGTGTAAAGCGCCCTAAATGCCTCCTTAATTAGGTTTCTGAATGATGTTCTTTCTTTTGCCAGAGTAGAGTACACTGCTGTCGATATCCTATTTATATGTACCTCAGGAGTTAGATTAGGTGTTACGTCCAAACCCTGGTCTCTTTCTCGAGTTGTCACAGGTAGGCAGTTCTCCTTCAATGTATACTGTCCCTTTTGGTCTCCTATCACCTTATCCCATTTTCATAACTTTACATTTGCTCGTATTGAACTCCAGTTGCCATTTCTCTGACTATCTCTGCTACCTGTTCAAGTCCTCTTGGAGGATCCTACAATCCTCATCTGTCACAACTCTTGTCATCAACTATGGGTCATCCGCGAACATCAACATGTAGGATTCTACTCCTGTAAACATGTCATTAATGTATATTAAAAACAGAATTGGTCCCAGCACCGATCCTTGAGGTTTGCTTCTTCCAACCGTTGGAACTACTTCGTCAGTCGATTTATGTGTTGTTTCCAGCTATCGGCGTACATCACTATATCGTCTATGTACACGGCGCAGCCTTCCATCCGTCTTAGCACTTCGTTGATCATCCTCTGAAAACAACTTCCGCTGTTCTTCATACCAAACGGAAGCACTTTGTACTGGTACAATCCGTCTGGAGTAGCAAACGCTGACATCTTTCTCGCACTCGGAGACAAAGGGATTTGATAATATTCTTTCAGCAGATCGACCTTGGTGACAAACCTTGCGTTTCCCACTTGGTCGATGCAATCACTTATTTGGGGCATCGGGTGAGAATCCCACACGGTTATGAAATTCACTTTGCAATAGTCGGTGCAAAAACGATATGATCCGTCACTCTTCTTGACCAGCACACAGGGCGAGCTCCACTCACTGTTGCTGGGCTCAGCGAGATCATTCGCTAGCAGATATTCCACCTCCTGTCGCATAATCTTCCTCTTCTCAGGACTCACCCGATAAGCAATCTGCTTCATTGGCTTTCCTCCGCACACATCTACCTCGTGCACCACACTCATGTGCCGTCGGGGCACATCTGTAAAGAGTGACTTGTTCCTTCTTATCAGGGTCACTAGATCTCTCCTTTTCCCTTTATCCAGATGAAGCAGCCTCTCTTCTAGATGTATCAAACTTTCCGTATATGACAGGCGCGTACCATCGGCACAGGCCCACTTTCCTTCCTCTGCTGGCAACACTTGGCTCATCACCATACACAGAACCAATTTCCCTTCTTGCGACTGTGTTTCACACCGTCACTCTCGCACTCTCTTGCTCCTCTGGGAAGTATGGCTTCAAACGGTTGATATGACATACCTGTGTCTTGCGGGGGCGATTCGACTTGCTGATCTCATAACTTATAGGACCCACACGCCGAATAACCGAGTATGGACCACCAAAGCGTGATTCCGTCACTCTACCTCTCCCAGGTAGCAACATCATCACTCTGGCTCCTGCCTCGAACTCCCTTGAGACAGCCTTCTTGTCGTACCAGATCGACATCTTCTCTTGCTCTGTCTTCAGGCGTTCAGCAGCCAATTCCTTTGCTTTTCCAATCGTTCATGGAATCTCTGCACATACTCTTCCACTGTCCCTAACGTCTTCTCCACCGTCAACTGCTCCTTCAGCATCAATAACGGGCTCCTTACTTCGTCCCCAAACACCAGTTGGAATGGAGAGAATCCCCGAGACTCAACTATAGCATCTTTGATTGCAAACAGGGCTGGATATACAGCCTCATCCCATTCTGCTCCCTGTTCTGCAAAATACACTCTCAAGATGGTCTTCAGAGTGGAGTGAAACCTCTCAATCGCTCCCTGCGATTGCGGTATATAAGGTGACGATCGTAGTTGGGCTCTTCCTCAGCTCGCAATAGCCTGCCTAAACCACCTCGTCTGGAACACCCTTCCACAGTCGGACTGGATCTCCTTGGGCTCACCTACCCAAGCAAGGAACCGCTGAAGGTGTCCCATGACGCATCTCGATGTCACCTTCCGCACTGGGATCGCCTCTGGAAATCACGTTGAAGCACACATGATGGTCAATAAGTAATTATTTCCCTTTCTTGTCCTAGGCAAGGGTCCCACAACGTCGATTATTAGGCGTTCAAACGCCTGGCCAAACACAGGAACTGGCACCAAAGGCACTTTCGGGATGGCTGGGACGTTCTTCCCCGCCCTCTGGCACGGTAAACACGTCTTGCAAATTCGTCTTACATCCGCGTCCATGCCCGGCTAATAAAAATGTTCCCAAAGCCTGCTTAAGGTCTTGGTTACTCCTAAGTGACCCGCGGGATCCACTGAGTGTGCAAGCTTTAGTACCGCGTTTCTGTACCCCGCCGACACCACCACCTGATGCCTCACTCTCAGCATACTATCACCCACTTATTCCCTTACCAGTCTCCACTGCCTCATTAGCAGAATGGAGAGAATGACTCGGGTGACTCGGGTCAGTGACTCGGGTCCGGCGAGACCTCCTTCCGCCTCCCGTACCAACTCGGGAAACTCTTCCTTTTGCAGCTCACCTAGATGGGTACGGTCAATACCTAGAGGACTGGTGAGAGTAACTTGGACACTCCTATCCAACCCTTCCTCACCTGTCGCTTGTCTTCTGGCCTCCTCTCAGAACAAATGATCGAGCCCCAGATCACCCAGCATGTTCTCTTCGGCGTGACTGGATCCGCTCACATCATCTCCCCTGACGTATCGTACCGACGTCACCCCGCATACCGGAAATGCCACTCTCGCAATTTCCGTTTCGCCACTGCTGGCGCCCGTCCTGCTGCTCTGTCGATAGGGCTCTATACACTCCTCACCCTTAATCAAATTCGAGAGAACACATCCCCCACAGAAGTCATTCCCTAGGATCACCTGAGCTTCCATCCTGGGCAGTAAAGCACAGACCCCTACCACGAGAGTCTGAATTAGGAGTCGCCTTATGAAGGGGCATCCTCACTTGTCTCCCCAACGTCCTTATCAGGGCCTCCCCTGTACTGGAACTTCTGTAGTCTTCGAGGAATAGGGATTCACTAACAATGGTGAAGTCGGATCCCGTGTCCCTCAGGATCCTTCCTGGAACAGGCTCAGCTCCTCTTATCTTCACCGTCCCCTCACACACAAAGGGGTGAATCCTCTTCTCCCTCATCACCGGCATATCACCTGAGTTATTGTTGGCTTCTTCGCTTCCTATCCTCGCGAAAGCCACGTTCCCACCGTGCCTGGGGCGACTGCACTCCCTTGCAAAGTGTCCTCATCCCACACAGTTGTAACACCGACCGCCTCTCCTGGGCGACCCTCTACCAGTCACCCTGGTAGCACCAACGGTACAGATTTCCTGGGTCCTCCTAGGACTCCCCGTTGTCGGTTCCCGGGCAGCAGCACTCGCTCCCGAGCTAGGTCCACTGCTCACAGTTTGGGGCTTCCTCCCCGCATCCTTTGAGCTCTTGAACCGGGTTACTTCATCGGGCAGACTACTTTTGAGAGAGTCCCCACCCGTCCTCGCTCCTCCTGAACTCCTAAAGCTCCCTCCCGACATGGGGTAAGGCGAGTGTCTTGGCGGCCGCTCCATCCTGAGATGTAGTGCCTCCTCCAGCATGTTGGCTCGGTCCGCTGCAGCCTTCAGGTCCTTAATACCTGCTTCTCTCACCCTTACGCTCAACTCAGGATGGAGCACTGACATAAAATTCTCCATCACTATCAGTCGTTTGATCTCATCCACCGACTCTGCTTCCTCTGCCTTCAACCATAGTAGGAATTTCCGTTCCATATCCCTGGCGGTCTCGGCGTAAGACTTTCCCGACGCTCTCGTACAGTCTCTGGACAGCTTCCGGTACATCTCCGGAGTCATCCGGAACGAGTGGAGCACCGCATTCTTAATTGCGTCGTAACTAGCACACTCCTCTAGGTCCAGCATGTTGTAGGCTTCCCGGGCCTCACCGGTAAACCTGCCCTGGACCAGAGCAGCCCAATCATCTTCCGGCCACTCCTTCAGAGTCACTATCCGTTCGAAGTGTTCGAAGAACGCCTCAGCTTCTTGAGGTTCGAACGTAGGTAAGTCACGTTCCATTATCTTGAGGTCATCCCACTGGGCAGGTAGTGAGGGCAGCCCACGCTCAACGCGATGCAATTCGACTTCTTTCTTTGCCTTTATCTCCTCTAGTCGCAGTTGTTTCTCTCTCCTTCTCGCCGCAGCCGAGCTTCACGCTCACGCTCCTCTCGCTGCAGCCGAGCTTCACGTTCCTCTCGCTGCAGCCGAGCTTCACGTTCCTCTCGCTGCAGCCGAGCTTCACGCTCCTCTCGCTGCAGCCGAGCTTCACGTTCCTCTCGCTGCAGCCGAGCTTCACGTTCCTCTCGCTGCAGCCGAGCTTCACGTTCCTCTCGCTGAAGCCGAGCTTCATGCTCGTACTTCATTCGCTGCATTTGCGCTTCTCTCTCCTCTCGTCGCAGTTGGGCTTCCAGTTGCATCTTCATTACTTCCAGTTGCAGACTCCTCTTACTACTACTCGACCCTCCACTGCTCCCACGTTCACTCTGAGTCCTCCCCACACTGGTAGCTCTTGGGATGGCTCTAGTTGGGACGGTTCACCTTGGGATGGCCCATCTTGGGACGGCTCTTCCCCTGTTGTCACTTCTCGAGCTGTGAGTTGTGCCATTATTTCTAGCCTACGCTCCGCCACCTTAGTCGTCCTCAATCGGATCCCCAAGTGGCCTGACACTTGTTGGTGCTGGGCTTTGGTATACTCCTTCAAAATTTTCTCATCCCTCGTATCCATAAATTTCTTTACTTTATCCTCCTCTATCTCTATGTTATCGAGCATACACGACAGCACAGACAAGTTAGTAGGTACTAATTTCACAGTTTCATTCCCTTAGCTGGTTGGGTAACAGTATCTGAATTCACTGGCAACACTGTATTAGTACCCTGGCAACACTGTCTTGATTAATGCATCCAGGCGAGGTCGCGAGTTCTTGTCACGGGGGTGGGCTGGGGCTCCACTAGCAATCAGCTGCTAGGGGCTCAGAAGGCAGAATACTCAGCCCCCTGAGTCTTGCCTGCCAGACAAAAAGGTTGCAGGAATTCTTTTCCCGCTTCCTTCCCTGTCTTCTTTTAACATGGTCGCCAGCTAGGTTAGTATATCTGCACCCCAGCGATGCAGTTCAGTGGGTGTATTCTATACTGTTTGTTGCCAGAGTGTTGCTACTCCTGCAGATCTGCCACTGGACTGTCAGCCTAAGGTACTCTCCCACAAAAGTCTGTGTGGCTTTAACTCTCTCCAGCCACTACGTTGCTTGTTACCACAATGTTGCCACCATTCCGGCTCCGATACTGGTCGGATGGCCTAGGGTACACTTTTATATAAGTCTGTGCTGTTTTACCACTCTCCAGACGATAAGAGCTTCTATAGAAAACGTGATGTTCCCTAGGTGGCACTATGATAACCTTCGTGTATGCTCATAGAGAATATTATATTGGAGGCACACCTAAACACGATGATAAAATGTGTGAATTTACTGACACAAATTACATTATCACACTTACAATCAGTCAATACAGTAAATGAAAAAAATGATAATAATAAATCAGGAGATCGACAGCAACTCTTCTTTCACGACCTCCAACACCTCCTTCAACTGGGCAGATTAGAAAGGAGTCACACACTCTCTCACAGAAGGGCCTCTTCGTCCAAGTTTTCACCTCCTCTGTTGGGATTGAGTACTACAGATGTTGGAGGTAGCATGTTTGGAGCAGATGCTCTTTTGTTTATGATCTTGTTAATAATATTTCATGTACTAGATAATGTTTTTGTTGTTGTTACTGGCGGAGAATAAAACGATGTGGACGAAGATTGTTTGTCTGACCAAAACCATAACAGTGGCGACGAGAATTAAACATCGCTGGCACAGAGCCTGGGTATGAGACGTGGTGTGAGGATCAAGACAGTGCAGGGTACGTAGTGTGGACGAGTGGACGCTTCGCATATAACAGTGGAGTGTGCTACACCGTGGCCATGGCTACCTTGTCAATCGAGCCGTTAAACACTGCCAAGATCTCGTTGGACCTGTGGCTCAGCCTGCTGGAAGCAAACTTTCAGTACCGGGAGATTAAGGAGGACGCCACCAAGAAAGCGGTACTCTTAGTTTCACTGGGTTCTGAAGCATATAGTGTTCTCGGAAATTTGTGTGCACCTGAGCTACCGCACACGAGGACCTATGTAGACTTGATTGCTTTGCTTAAACGTCAGTATGTGGTGAAACCATCATATCACAGGAGTTTCATGAATTTCCAGAAGAGGACGGAACAGCAGCAGGAATCCGTACAGGATTTATTTGCGGAATTGAAGGTTTTGGCTAACCACTGCAACTTCGGAGCACAGTTGGACGGCAGGGTTAGGGACCAGTTGTTCATGGCAGTGGAAAAGGAGAATTATTTCCCTAACCTGGTGGCAGAAAATTTGGATCTACAATCGATGACTTCATCGACAGTGCTCGAGAAGATATTGAACCTGGAAAGGGCTTTTGGAAGTTAGACTTCTACTCAGGAAATTATGGTCGTACAGAGCCAGACCAGATGCACACACTGTGGATACAAGCACATAAGTAGCAAGTGCAAGTTTCGTGCATATATATGCAACTTTTGTAACAAGGAGGGACACTTGCAGAGAGTGTGTAGGGAATATCTGAACAGGAAAAACAAGGCCTGGGAGAGGAGACGACCAGGGGAATGCAGGAAGAAGAGGTAGTGGTACTGTGGTCAAGGCAGTAGAGGAAGGTAACCAGTCTGAAGAAGCTGCAGGTGAGGAAAACCGTCTATATTCGGTGAAAGAAAAGGTATGTTCAGTGAAGTCACAAGTGGTGAATTTTGTAATTAATGGGAAGTTAGTTCCCTTGGAACTGGACACTGGTGCTGCAGTGTCAGCATTGTTTAGAGATTGGGCAGATACCTTGCAATTGAATGTAAAACCAGGTAAAAAATCTTTAAGTGCTTATGATAATGTACCGAATAAGGTCTATGGCAAGGTGTCGGCAAAAGTAGGTTATAATGGAAAAGAAGTTGTCCAGGATTTTTATGTAGTGGATTCACATAATCCTAGCCTATGTGGTAAGGATCTCATGGAAAAAGTGGGAATTTTCTTGGCGCGCTTAGATGAATTGTCGATAGTTAAAACAATTAAAAGTGCCGAACAAATGTTAGACAAATATTCAGTGGAGGCAGATAAGCCAATTAATAGCATGGTGGCAAAAATTCACCTGAAAAGTGGGGCTTCACCTAAATTTTTCAAGGCAAGAACAGTGCCGTTTCATTACAAGCAATTGGTAGAATCAGCCCTGGAAAAGCATGTGGCAGAAGGCATCTTAGAGCCAATTACACATAGTGAGTGGGCAGCCCCAATTGTACCAGTGTTGAAGGCAGATCGGAAATCCTTGAGAATCTGTGCAGACTTCAAAGAACTGAACAACCGCATACACTGTGAGAAGTACCCTTTACCTAAGATAGATGAATTGTTGTCAGTGGTCTGCAAGGGAACAATTTTTTCTAAGATTGACCTGAAAGATGCTTACTTGCAAATTCCTGTAGAGGAGGAGAGCCAGAAATTGTTAGTGATTAATACCCACAAGGGGTTATTTAAGTATAAAAGACTTCCTTTTGGACTCTCCTCGTCTCCAGCAATTTTTCAGAGATTCATGTCCCAGTTGTTAGTTAACATTGAAGGTGTGGCTAGTTTTTTAGATGACATTATTGTATGTGGGGAGAATGAGAAAGTGCATGATGCTAGATTAGAACAAATTTTGAATCTTTCGCAAAAGCACAATGTAAAGATTAATAAGGGAAAAACAACGTTGAAGACCAAGGCCATTGAATATCTGGGGTACCATATTTCAGGTAAGGGCTTTACTCCTTCTCACAAAAATGTAGCTGCTATAATAGATGCCCCAGCCTCAACATCAGTTGGGGAAGTACAGAATTTTGTTGGGATAGTTACATATTTTTGTAAGTTCGTGAAGAACTTTTCAACAAAATTAGCACCCTTGCATGAATTGTTGAAAAAAGGGGCTAGATTTAAGTGGGCAGCAAGAGAGGAAAATGCATTCATGAATATTAAGCAGGAATTGATCAATTCTCCAGTGCTCACTAATTTTACAGGTAGACTCCCGTTAAAACTGGAGGTAGAAGCTTCCCCAGTAGGAGTGGGTTGTGTATTATTACAGGAAGTAGATGGTCAGGTTAAAGTTGTATATTTTGCTAGCAAGAAATTATCTCCTGCGGAACAGAATTATTCTCAGTTAGATAAAGAAGCCTTAGCTTTGGTATATGCTGTAAAAAAACTGAGGTATTTTCTGCTGGGGAGGAAATTTCTTGCTAGAACAGATCATAAACCCCTGCTAGGATTGTTTGGCAGAGGTAAGCAGATTCCAGTTAATGCCAATGCTAGAATTCAAAGCCAGGCAAGGATAATGTAGTAGCTGATGCATTAAGTAGATTGCCTGTGACAGAAGAATTAAATTCCAGTATTCCAGTGGAGTATGTTAACCTGGTGGAATCTATATCTTTTGAGGATATTTCATTCCAGACTATTAGGAAGGCAACTGGTAGAGATCCTAATTTAAGTCTGTTGTTGAAAAATGTCATATATGGATGGAATGATAATTTGTTGTCAGAGTATGCTGCAGTGAAGGCTGACCTTAGTATTCACCAGGATGTGCTCTTGTATAGGAATAAAGTGGTGGTGCCTGGGGAACTGAGATGTAAGATTTTGGAACAGCTTCATGTAGGCTATAATGGCATAAATGCTATGAAAGCAGAAGCTAGAAGTTGGGTTTGGTGGCCAAAAATAGACCAGGATATTGCTGAGGTAACAAAAAATTGTCATATTTGCTTTAAGAATTATCAGAAACCCCAGGCCCCAGTACTTTCTTGGCCATGAACTGGAAAACCCTGGTCTAGACTTCATGTAGATTATGCGGGACCTATGGATAATAAATATTACCTAGTGGTGGTGGATTCATACATCAAATTTTTGGATGTGCATGTGTGTAATTCCACCACATCATCTGTAACTTGTGAATTACTAAAGAAAACATTTTGTAATTTTGGATTGCCAGACATAATTGTCTCAGACAATGCTCCTTATTTTGTTTCTGTGGAAATGGAGGATTTTTTTCGGAAAAATGGTATTAAACATGTAACACCTGCCCCCTATAATCCTTCTTCAAAGGTCTAGCAGAGAGAGCAGTGAGATCCTTGAAAGAAGGGTTAAAGCGGTTTACGGAAGGTACTATTAATACAAGGCTTTGTAGATTTGTTATAATCAAAGGAAAACTGTTCATTCTACTACTGGTAAATCTCTTTCTGAATTACTGTTTAATAGACACTTTAAAGTGCACATGGAAGCAGTAAAGACAGATCCCAATAAAGAGAAATCGGTAACTAGCTTAGCCAGTCAGTTGGCTCAGGGAGAGGAATTGTTGTTTAATGAGGGGGATGCAGTATATGCAAGGAATTTTGGAAGTGGAAAGCCCTGGGTGGAAGGGAAAATTAGGGAGGTCCTGGGCCGCAGGAACTTCACTGTGCAAGTGCAGAGTTTTGGGAACATTAATTGGAAAAGGCATGCCGATCAGCTCATGCCAAGGTTCCCAGGGAATTTTGAAGACCCTTCAGGTGGGGGTGGGGCAACTAGTGATATCCATCCTAATAATGAAGGGATAGCAGCACCTGCAGGAGACAGGAAGGCAGAGCAAGGGGCAGTAGAGGGCAATGGGGATATAGTTAACCCTATGGACTCTACAAGGTGTAATTCAGAAGAATGTTTCCCAGAAGTAACAGGTCAGGACTCCCAGTTGAGAAAATCAGGAAGAGTCATACGACCGCCTGATAGACTTAACCTGTAGGAATATAGTTTATTTAAAAGGGGAGGAATGTTGGGATTGAGTACTACAGATGTTGGAGGTAGCATGTTTGGAGCAGATGCTCTTTTGTTTATGATCTTGTTAATAATATTTCATGTACCTGATAATGTTTTTGTTGTTGTTACTGGCGGAGAATAAAACGATGTGGACGAAGATTGTTTGTCTGACCAAAACCATAACATCTTCCTCAATTGCCCCATCGTCCAAACACACTGTCCTCTTCAACAGTCCTGGACACAAGCTGTCCTGCAGCCTATCCTACTACTGGTGTATCAACATTATGCAATAACACACATATATGAACATAATGGCCCATCTAGCCTAATCAAACAAGGGGTAATGGGAGGGAAATTGATCTACCTTTACATTCCTGGCTCTCGACGCCTGTCCCTCGATGGTGTGAGGTTCCCACGCTTCCTGAGTCGCTTCTTGACGATCCAGGAAAATTCCACAAGTCCTCAGGTGTCGTGAAGCCTTCGCGCCATCGCCAAACTATTCACAGAGTTTCAGATATCCCAATCCTGGTTCACCATTGGGCACTGAGCACATCACTGCATGCACTCACTCGTCCCTTCCACAAGGCGTTGCTCCTTTCCCTAGGAACGGTGTCGTCCCTCCAAAGTCCTTAGTGAACGTGACTCAGTCACAGCTAGACCTGCTCGCCACACTCTCCAGACCCTCAGCGTCAAGTGGCGCCACCCAGCGTCGTCGCCGACCAATTTTCCAAGTTTGGCACTCCTCTGCTCGATGAACTTGGCTTCTTCTTGCTTCCCAGAAGCGCAGGGTCTCCAATAACGATGGTGGGCTGCGATGGCTAGCTCTAATCCACTGAGTAAGGCTTGTAGAGCCTCAAATCCTTCAGAGCTGACCGAGAAACGTCCTCTCCCCTTCGTAGTCAGACCAGTTCTGACGTTGGCGCCGCCCGGGGCACTCGGTGACGTCACGGTGGGCTCTGATTGGTCGCCCGTGACCTAAGTTGGCCAATCCGCAATCGGCTTGCGTCCTTTACAAAACGGCATATCTGCAGGTAGGGGGTACTCTTTCATTTATATCAGGGCGCCACTTTCCCCTTACCTACAACTTATAATGTAAATTTCTCCCTTATCTGGCCGCCGATCTGGTCGCCACATATACCAACAGACTCCCTGTATCTCAGCGAATCAGTAGAAAAAGCTGATATGACTCTTAAAGCAGGCAAATGGAAGAAATAGGAGACGGCACCGTAACATTACCCATGCTAGGGCCTTTCCGCTAACTCCCGCCTGCCTCTCAAGTTTGAATAGCAGTCTCCTGTGCGGAACTGTATCAAAGGCTTTTTGAGTCCAGAAATATGCAGTCGGCTCAACGTTCTCTGTGTTGCCTTATCCTCGTTATTTTATCATAGAATTCCGTAAGGTTTGTTAGGCAAGATTTCCCCTTGCCGAACCCATGGTGATGTTTGTTTACAAACCTAATTTTCTCTAGGTGTGCAATCAGTCTTAGCCTAATTATTCTTTCAAATATTTTACAGGGGATGCTTGTCAGTGATACAGGTCTATAGTTAAGTTCATCCTTCTTATCCCCTTTCTTGAAAATCCGTACGACATTTGCCCTATTCGGGCAATTGGACAATTCTCCCGTCATAAGTGACTCATTAAAGATCATTGCCAGAGGCACACTCAGGGCCTGCACTACCTCTTTAAGTATCCACGGTGATACTTTGTCTCGTTGTAGCCTTTAGTTGCATCCAGTGTTGTCAACTGTTTCATTACCTCCTCTGCTGTCACCTCAATATCTGATTGTCTTTCATCTAGGGTAATCTCTTCTAACAATGGGAGCTGTTCAGGCTCGGTTGTGAACACTCCATGGAAACTGGCATTCAGTGCCACGCAGATTCCCTTGTCACTTTCTGTTGAAATCTCTCTTCAATCACTCTGTTGGGAGATTTCAGAGTGAGTTTGAAAGAGATTGAGAGTGACTAAAATCTAAAGTAACTCTCATTTTTCCTTAGTCTTGTTTCTTGGTCGTTCACCGACATTTTTCTTTTTATATGGCTATGTAGTAATTAATTTAGGTTCCTTTTTCGCTTTGATCGCAATATCTTTCTCATAATTTCTTTCTGATACTCTTCTCGTGTTTATGTAATCATTCCTAGTTTTGTTGCATCTGATCATGTTGTCCTCTGTCCATTGTCTTCTGTACTTCCTACACTGCTTCCTGTTTTCAGTTTTGCTTCCTGACACTGTCTATTAAACCATGGGTTAATAGACATACATAAGAGATACTTTCTCCTACCGTTTTCCTTTACTGTTGGTATAAAATATCTTTTCGGACTCTTTGCATTTCCGTATGACAAGGTCCATCTTCGGACTGTTTTTCCTCTAATTTTTTCCTCCCTGTTGGGAAGTAAGCTTACTCTCTATTAATTGATTGATATTTAATTAAGAGATTTATTTAAATTAATCGAAGGGCCACCCTATTTTGACTGAAAAGGAAACAGATAAAGTTAAACGATAAGGACTGAAAATACCAGTGCCTATGGATATGAAAACTATTAAAGATTATTCTTTAAAACGTTAATGGGCTGTATAACATTAATGTTTGAGAATATACTTTCCGTCCTTCACAAAATTGGGGGTAAATACCAGAAGTAATCTACTCCCGTACGCTTCATCGAGGCTGGTTTCTTCCTCGAATAAAAATTTGTAATTCTACTAAATACTATTAAGAAACATTAGATGAATTGATTAATGGTAAAAAGATTATATGTTGATGAATCAAGCAATTATTCTCATTTGACTTTTATGAGGGTAACATATTACGTTAGATATCTCAAATCAAATAAATTAAATCTCTTCGACTGATCTATAATTTTCTCAATTAAAGAAATAATAGAAAGGATTTCAGCTGCTTAGCTGTAATAGTGAACGGAGAGGTAGAGGTGCAATGGCGTCGTCTGCTACTTGCGGCAACACATGAGTTCAAGCTTTGCGTGGGAACATGATGTCCACGACCGCTTACAACACAAGCTGAAATTTCAACTATATATACTAATTGGTTACACCTACTATATAATATCCTCACTATGCCATAAAAGGAATAAATTTAATTCCTTATGGACGTACTCATTGTTTGGGGAGGTCGCGTAGCATAACGATGGACAGTAAAATGATATACCTAGAGATCTCACGATATAACAAATATTAGAGCACTTAACCTTCTGGTTGTCCACCGAAGCAATTCCAGATTGCTACTGAAGCAATTGCACGCTCCTAGGCCGATTAAATGCAAGGGCCTAAAGTAGTATTGATGGAAATCGACTCTCCCGGGACGCACGATGTGATTGTTGGCGTCTCTAGCGAAGCAGCATGGCGAATAATGGCGGCGTCTCTCCGCCCTCCCTCAACTCGTCTCTCGCATTCACAACAGAAATTACTAATCACGGATAATTCTTTTCCGTGTAATTACTGATGTAATGCGTTAATGAGAACCGGGTTGCAATTATAGGGAATTAAATAATCATATTCTCGTTAAACGGTGTTAATCGAGAAATGGAGAGAAATTTTATTTCCTCCATAGCATTCGTATGTAACAGATGAAACTGCTACTTGATAATAATTTCAGTTAATAACTCTCGGTTTTGGATTATTGGGAGGTATATTATCCGTAGTTAATTATTGTACAGAATACTGATAATTTTGGAGAACCACATTCAATTCTCTAACATATTGGTAATAAATATGTTTAAATGTACATTATCTGACGCAATCCTGCCTCTCGATGTCGTGATAATATTAGCAATAGGCTCAGATAAAGAAATATTAATTTAGGTTAACACTACTGTTATTGAAATTAATAACTACTGTAATTAGTATATAATAATATGTATTATAATACAATGGTAGTGTGTTAGTGTTGGAAATTTCCAACACTCCCACTGCACTTCTCCCAGATAGTCCCTTATCCTCCTGTAGTCCCTTTTCCTGTAGTCAACTCTCCTTTCCCAGATCTCTTGTCCCATGATCACAAGTTTGAGTTCATCATGTAGTCAAAGATTAGGACACAATGGTCACTGACCTCCTAGAGGTATTTCATGTTCCAAATTCTCGATGTTTTCTACGTTCTGGGTGAAAATCAGGTCTAATAGGCTCGGTGTATCCTCTCCTCTTTTCCTTGTGTATTCCTTCACATGTTGTGTTAGAAAATTCCTGTCTATAACATCTACTAACTTTGCTCCCCACGTTTCGTCCCCGCCATTGGGATTCCTTGATTCCCAATTTACCTCTTCGTGATTTAGGTCCCCAATGATCAGCAGTTTCGCTCTCATTCTGTGAGCTAATGTCGCTGCCTTTTGTAGTTCAACTATACATGCTTTGTTGTTGTTGTCATACTCCTTGCTGGGTCTTCAACTGATGTGTGAGGGAAGGTAGGTTACCAAGATCACTATCTTCTCTCATCTGCTGTCAGAATTCCATGTATGAAGCTTGTGCTTTCATTGGTACTCCGATTTTCCAGGTCTTCAAACTTCCATTTCCACTTTATTAGTAGTGCCACTTCCCCTCCCTGTCTCTGTGTCCTTTCTTTTAAAATCACCTGGTAGTCCTCTGGAGAGATTTCATCTGAGATCGTGACATTTATTTTAGTTTCCACTATTGCATCTAGGTCAGGATCTGCCTCACTAACTCTTTCTTTTACCACTTTTGCTTTATTAGATACCTCATCAGCA